>NC_072449.1:26931122-26990829 GCF_027596085.1 Anoplopoma fimbria
CTTAAGGAAGCTGCTTTTCATCAATGTCTCATTTCCCAGAGCTTCCACCAAGAAGCTTGAGAGGCTGAGAGAGGCACATTCCAGGGTTTTTAAAAGAAACATTATCTCACACTAATATTAGCACATTTATCATCATGCAGATCTTGTCTCGCTGTTCCATAAAATGTGCCAATTTTTAGATCACACTGATACTATCAAAATTAATATAACTCTTTACTGTAGTGAGCATAAGTTGAACCAAACATCATTTTCTTACTAGAGGGAGATCTTTGTCATTAGAGTTTTTGCTATTCAGCTGAAAGTCTTGATTTACAGTTAAATATATTCTGTACAGATTTGACTGATTGCACTAACATGGATAAGATTACTTCACCTTTGACTTTATCTCTGAAGTCAGGAGACAATCACATTAAAAAATATAAACAAAATCTTCATAACAGACTGGTTTTGTGGTATCTGACTAATTTTCTTATGCGTCCAAATGAAAAAGCTGAGTCTTTACATTTGTTTTAGAAGCCTCAACATTTTCTGTTTCATACTGTATCACTAAGTTGTGTTTGCCATACTCCACGTTTTTGTTACACAGACCAGCAGCTCAACATCTTAAGTAAAGGATACAATAGGTGGTAACCTCCAGGTCTGAAAAGTGAAACCAATGTGGAAGCTAGTTAACTTGCATTCTTTCTACTGGCCATCAGGGAACGACTCCTCTGGTTGCAAAAAGAAGTCTGGTTGTATAGAAGTCTAGAGAATAAGAGAAAATGACCCTGCTTCTCACTTGATTTGTAACCTCAGTACCGCAACATTGGAAACATAAATTTATGATCTCAATCGCTAGTTACAAGTCTTCATCAATACAACATGATGTTCATTCAGTAAATTCTGGTTCTATTTAGTGCAAAATAGACAATGGAGCAGGATATGATTCAGGGTGCCGCTAAATTGTGGTTGAATGATGGGCTGTTACCAAGGAGGTGGCCGGACTGGAAGTTGTCTCCGGTTCCGTCATAGAACTTTTACCCTTTGACAGTGTTTTAGTTAATTAACCTTTTTGCCCAAACATGTCTTTTTCAGCGTTTTGTTGTAATAAGCTTCACCTTCCCGTGTCACTTTTGGTTGCAAAAAAGTCAAGATGGCGATGGCCAAAATGCCAAACTAGTTATGAGTAATTTAAACAATAGTTTTCAGCACTAACAGTATCTAAAAACACCTGTACCTGATACTGCTGAATCTCCCAAAATACTTTTTAAGTGTGTATCCAAATCTAATGAATCATGAGTATCTTCTTGTGTGGGTCTGGAGAGATGAATGAATAAATAAGTGAAGCTCAGGGGACTGACCAGGCCCATTGCTCCAGCAGGGGGGCGTTCAAAGGGTTGGTGAGTGCAGTAAATCAGTACACTCAGCATTGCAGATGATCAAAGGCTTAAGTAGCAGGTTTCTCTCTCTCTCTCTCTCCCTCCCTCTTTCTTTCTATCTCACCCTCTCTCTCCCCCTCTCTCTCTCTAGCTCTCTCACCTCCTTCTGATCTTAAAACACCACTGGACCATGATAATCACAGTGCACACAGTGAACTATTTAAACCATCTTAATGATTACCCCAGTGATTTACGCAACCGAACACGAACCAGTGTGTGTGTGTCTGTGTGTGTATATAAATGAAGAACGAAGTATATATATAGTATAAACTTACCAACTTCATTCTGCTGCTCTGCTTCATGTTTTCTGATCTTTATTGCTCCCCGTTCATATTTTAATAAAGGTTTGAAAGCCAGCAGACGATCAATTTTAACTACTGTTAAAGAATGAAGTGGGTAAGTAAACATATATATATATAATTATAATATATAATATACAAATGCAGTAAGTATTGGCTTCATTTAGCCTGGATTGCCAAAATCTTGTGAGCCCTGGTGTCTGAAAATTAGAATAGTATGAACCACGCAGTATGTGTGAGAAAAATAAACCTCTAACAACCTCAAAAGGTTCAGGCAGTTCACCTGACTTGTGGGTTTCACAACGAAATAAGATGAAAGCAACAAAACCGTATGTGTCTCTTTTAAGCTACGTGATTTACTTGCCAAAATGTGGCAGACAGGTCCAGCTCAGGGTGGATTATGAATTCATTTTAATTTACAAATATTTTAACATAAGTTTATAGTATAGCTGAAAAAAGTAGTAAAGCCGCAGCATTTCAGTAAATCTGGTATGAATAAGGATTTCAGGAGCATTATGATTCACTCAAATATACCAAACGTAAAAAGGAAGCATACTTACAAAACAAAATACATGATCTGTTAACAAATACCATGACAACACTAGAACCAACATTGTATAATCTGCTCTACGACTTCCCTACCCTGTCTTTGGAACTCAGCCCCAAGTCCATTGGTTCCTACTGCAGATATACATTTTCAAATATGGTCATAAATTAGAGAAATAAAAAGGTTAATTTGTTTCCTCACAAAGCTGGACACTGTAGATTTAAGCAAATGTTACTGAAACAGGAGAAAATAGTGCATTTGTTCGGGGCTAATTTCAGCTTCCAATTAATACATTTGGTTTTCTTGTGAGTATTTCCACCAAAAATATATATTATTATAGTAGCACAAATATCAGGACTAAGGACAGGGACAAGGACAAGGACTGAGCGGCATGATGCTCACTGTGTGTGTGTGTGTGTGTGTGTGTGTGTGTGTGTGTGTGTGTGTGTGTGTGTGTGTGTGTGTGTGTGTGTGTGTGTGTGTGTGTGTGTGTGTGTGGAGGTGGAGAGAGAGGGAAACAGAAAGGCAGTGAACGGGAAAGAGAAAAGAAGGAGGAAGATGGACTATTGCACACAAAGTTATTAATAACTTACTCCAAAATATGTTTTTCTTCTTTTGATCTGTCTGCCCAAAATGTGTTATCATTTTCTAGTGAGCACTCCCAAACCCTGTTGGTCAATCTGGAAATCTCTACCGCACACGTTGTTGTACGTGGATTAAAAACGCAGTTAGGTCACACTGCGTCTCTGACCACCTACAGGTGGTTTTGCTGATCGGATCATAATCTATCCTCAATGCACTTTGGCTGCATTTACACCTGTACTTTCATGTGATCAAGCACTATCCTATTGCAATCCATCACCGCAAACCCATAAGTAAATTCAACCATCAGCAGTCAAGGTTGTATGGCCCACAGTAATATTAAGTATAGTGCCTAATTAACGCCAGAACAATCATTTTATCCATATAATGATGTATGGGGTGTTTGCCCAAATCCAGTTATAGATCATGGGGGGTGGGCAATAGACTCATGCAAATTCTCATTTCTTCATCATGCTTGAGATGAATATTATAGAACACTAAACTCAGGGGCTTTGAAAAACTGCATTTGCATATTTCTTTAGTCTTGAATCTTTACAATGTTATGCTCCTGGCCCTCCTCTGTTTACCCATCATTTCCAGCAAGTATCTTGTGGGCACTGAAGGCTTAAATTAGCATTAGCCCAAGGTTAATTGTGTAGGAAATAAGGGGATACTTTAATATAAATCCGGTCCTCTTGCATTGTGCAGTAATTGTCATGGCTCTGCACTACAGTTTATTAAAATTACCTGGAATCTACATAAAGTGGTGCTTGCTCCAGAGGATTTGCCAAGTTGTTTAAATATTCTTAGAGGGAGGCTGAAGGAAAGAATAGTAAATATTTGGTATGCAGTGCACAAGACAGCTTCAAGAAAGTGATGAGCCTTTCCAGCTCAACTCAGACATTGTCAGACATTTGTGATAACAGTCGTGAATAACTGCTGAGTGCATGACGTTTCTGTGAGAGCCTTTTGAATTTTAGTTTGAAAAGTTTTCCAAGTATGTTCCTACAGTTTTAAATGAAATACTTCTTAAGTCATTGAATCAACAACTATTATAGGTGGCTGAGAAAGTAGAAAATGGAAATGTTGATTTCATTTCTATCATGTTATTCTCTTTGGGATCCAATTTAAGTTCTGTCAGGCAATAGATGAGATGGAATTGACGTTCATTTTGAGGACCGGAAATATACAGATAGCCAATCAAAAATGAACGTTGGAGGTCTTTTCGATTTATACAGCCTGAGCTTTTCAGAGCACTGGAAGACAAATTAGACTCCTAGACTGCTACTTATTTGTCCTATGTGGAGTTTTGGAGGTCTTTTTTGCACTTTAAGACTTGACAAACTATTAATCACATTTACATCATGACCATCAGTCTGCAACTTTGCATTTTTCCTGATATATATTTCTGACATCCAGCCTGTGTGGTATAACTCGTATAAATATATTTGAGCCACGTAATTTGAGCTTCCATGCAAATCTGAAGCCAGAGCGGTACGTTTATGTGATTTGATCGTTCATCAGCGGGTTAACTTTCAAATCACCAGATTGGAATAAAATGCATTGATGAAATGTGCATACTGAATGAGACCAGGTGTACAAGGCATAGCGAGATGTTAACACGAGTCAATTAAGTTCGCCTCCCACCTGTGATAGAGAGCAGATTCATTTCTATTTAACAAGAGAGGAAATGAAAGTTCATTGGGCAATATTGTTGTGAAGAGCAGCCAGATGGGACAGCTTTCAAAAATAGTAACAGGGGAGGGAAAAGAAAATCAGCAGGGGAAAATTAGTCTATCACTCTCTGACAGTTTCACAGGACATTGTATAATGGATCGTCCCTCCGGTGAAATGATAATAAGTTTGTTAGATTACTTTTGTTTAACCTTCCTTTAACCTTTATTTATGAAGACAGCCCCATTAAAAGTGTAAGAATTGTCTTTGTCTTTTTCAAAGAGTTTAGTGAAATTTAAAAAAACGCTGAAGAAGCATGGTCAAAGCAGATTTAACTGAACAATTTATGTTGCGATTTAAAGCAAGCTAGATCTTCGTTACAGCTTTCTTTAAACAAACCGGTAGGATTCCTTTGGACTAATTCAGTTTGACATCTAAACAAAAGCTCTCTAGAAGCTTTAAATTCTACAACAAGAGAACTGCAGTATTCTGTTAATGTAAAGTAATATAGTGACAAATGAAGGAGTGAGTACTTTAGTGTCACTGAAGTTCTTGCTCCATTGTCCCAATGAATGGCTCAAGGTTATGTTTATTTAATTCTTCAACAGCCAATTTTGCACTTTCAGATTGCTTGAGTTCATAATATGAATAACACTAGTAGTGTATGCTATAGCAGTTACTGTAAATGTGAATTTTAAATGTGAAACGGATAAAAAACGGATCGGTTAAAGTGTATAATAAAGGCGTTATGGTTCCAAATGGGCAAATCATTTTGCTGTAACACACAGAACAAACTGAATGAAATGCTGGAAATAAATCCAGAAATCTAAAAGAAAAGGTAGAGAGGAGTTGAGGGAATTAGTGTTTTTTTTTGTTGTGCAATGATAAACATGATCACAATTAATTAAAGCTATACATTAGAGCAGTGGTAGATTCAGTTGAAATCCTTAGAGAAGTTGAAAGATGTTGAGTGGAGACCTAAAAACAATGCCATCATGTTCAGTGTCAGTATTGCTTTGAAAATCATTAGAAATGATTTGATTTCCTCTGCATAATGAGCTGCAGTCATTGCCTGGAGTGATCTAAAGAAGCAGTGGTGCGCTGGCTTTCAGTCCTCTTCCTGCTGTGAACAAACCACAGCAATTAGGGAAGCCAAGATACATAATGTACAAAAGTTATTTATAATGAGGTATATTCCAAGCAACAAAACCTCTCACAGAGAAAACAATTGTATTTCCAATACTGTGTTAATATTTTAAACAAGACTCCCTTGTTATCTTGGGAGGGAAGGTTTGTTTGCGGAATTCAGGTTTATTTAACAATGACAAAAGTTCATTTTACTTTGTTTTCTTACCATACCCCCTCACAAGAAACATTATTGAAGTGTTTTTAAAATTAGTTAAGTAAGTGCATAGAAATAGCCTTCCAATAGCAACTAGGTATATTATTGGTATAATGTGTAACTTCAGAAAATCTTTGTTATTAATGACTGTTGCTCGCTCTCGCTCCGTAGGCATCGGACAAAACAGTGGTGGGACATTACATTACAATTGATATTATTGTAAGAATAACGTTAATGTGAATGTTTTCTGTTTATTGGACCATTGGCTCAACATTACTAACAAGGTTACTGTTTGCCAATGAATCAATAAGCTAATGATAATTAGCAATCAACGCAAAAACCATGCACGTAGCTAGGTTAAAGCTAGCTTGTTCACCTTAACCTAGCTTGGGTTACAGTTAGCTAGTTTCACTGCCCATGCCCTGCATCATTCTTGACTAGTAGAAAGCAATCATTAGTTATATAGGGCTGTAAGAAACCCATTTGAATTTTTTTCCAGATTCCTTTTTACTTATTCCTAAATTCTCTTATTTCAGTTCTAATTTCGGGTAATTCTGTGTTTTGCAATTTGCACATATTTTGTCAATAGAAAGATTTTAAAATCATGTGGTAGATAAATAAAATGTATAAATGTATCCTTGAATTTGATGAACCTTTTTTCTTTCTTATCAATGCAAGTAATTCAATACAGTTATGAAACAAAACATTCTACTCTTTATGCTGTAATTTTAGATGTGATGTTTGACTAACAGGGAATCCCTCCCCCAAGTTTCCCCTAGATCCATGTCTTGCAGTCCCATTGGTTATAAGCTCCCCAACAGACTCCTGACATGTGTCTGTACCCCAGGAACACGAACTGAGCTTTTGCATAGTATACACATAGCCCTACTTTTTCTCATTTTCTTTTTTGGAGACCAGAAACATATCCAGTTTTAAAAAATATGTGTTTCTTAAGTTATTTTCCCTTTTATTGCCAATATAATAAAAACAGGTAGAAACATGTTTTCACTGGAGTTTCCCCTTTTCATTTTCTAATACCATGAAAATATACCTTCACCACACAAAAAAAACAAAAAACGTGATTTAAACTTTAGGTACTGTCAGGGGTCTGTGACGATGTTAGAAACCCACCTGACCTGTCTTGAAACACGGACCACTTCCCGTTAACCATGCTTTCTTGGTGTGACTTTTTTTGCTGTATCATCTTCATTCATATATTTACAACCAATGTGTTTATGATTTAATCATTTTACTCAATAACAAAAGTGTAAACAAATGAACACAGTTCTTTATAGATCTAGCCTCTTCATTTTGCTCTCAAAGTGCACCAGATTGATGTATTTAACTTTGAAATGTTCAGGGGGAGTAAGCCCCCCCAAACATCATGAGGGGTTTGGAGGTTGACCCATCACAGTCTCTTCACAATCCTCTGGGAATCACTGGGTACAATAAATGCTTCAGAGGGGCATTGGAACAAAACAAAATTGACAAAATGATTGTCTCTACTATCCTCTTTATTTTGATTTGATGTAAGCTAGATGTCTGCGCTCTGTCGGCATTTGCCAATCTCTCAACTCCCACAGAGCTTTGTTTCCGCTTGACTTGTCAGATTTCTGACATGATTATTGTATGGTGAATTGCCAATGAAACCAGCATGCCTCTTCCAACACAAGTAAACGAAATTAATTAAAATCCTGGCAACATGTTCTTTCCTTCCTTCCTTGTGAAGTAATGGTAATCTACTGCTCAGTGGGACGCCGCGTTGGGGTGTCTGTGTCTGCATCAGTGTGTTTTTGCTGTAAGTGACTGAGAGCGAGAAAAGACATCTGTTTTTTGTCTTTCTTCCTTCAATCCTGTCTATTCTCTACATTCTCTAACTTGTTTTTTTTTCTGTATGAATACCGTGGTTCCAGCAAATGTTAGATTTTTTTTTTTTTCCATGTGTGAATTAAGGGTTTTGTATAGGGGTTGCATTTTCAAGAGTGCACTGTTCGAATTATATCAAAATTATGACTCCCTGGGAAGGTGCTCACCCACTAAACCATCTCATCAGGGTTACATTGTAGAAACTCAGCAATCTCCTGCTGTTATAGAGCATGAATTGGGATGGCAGTGTAGCCAGAGTGGGGAATCATACAGGCTTGGTGTATCTGACAGTTTGTAAAGAAGCGGCAAATCACAACCATCTTTGAGCCTTGAAGCTCATGAGAGACAAAGACGGAACATGTGATTGCAATCAGGGGGAACAATGTTGGGTGTAATAACTGGTTTGATATCAGCTGTTCCCCACAATGTCTGTGAGATACTCCTGTCTCTGACAGTACATAGGCTGCAGAGCTTGATTACGAGTGTCCGGGCAATGGGCAGAGGAGGTGGGGAAACATAATTTCACTCTAACTGCATCGTAAGCGACAATGACTCATGACTGTTGCGCTGTCCTGCGTGTAAACAGAGAAACTTGCGGAGATTGATGGTTGTTGTGGTGCTGGGTGGTGGTAATAGCAGGCTATCTCAGGACCTGTCCACATTCTATTCAAACAGATCCCTCCCTCAGGCCTCCAGATAAAAAATCCCATCATGGGTGAAGGTGAGGACTGATAGAAACAATGCTCGGGCCTGTGTCTTCAGAGGGACTTTTGTCTGCTCAGCGGGGGTCTATGTAATACAATTTCAGCTTAAAGTATAGCACATTTATGCATGTAGTGCCAGCGTCCATTACATCTTGCATGGTTCAATTTATTTTGATGATAATGGCTTATATATAATTTCTCTTGCATTCATCCCAGCATAATTAATGTGTGTAATTAAGATTTCCATTACAACAGAGCAGCTGTTGTTAACTTCATGCTGATAATGGACTTAGATCGGACTAAGATAAATTTGCTTTGTTGATTAGGTTAGGAATTGCTCAGCTGTTTAGTTTTAACTTTGAGCTTGTTTTATGTCATGTAAGCAACCCATCTCCAAATGACAGTTCTGTCTTTTTCGAGTGCTTGGCAGCTGTAGATGAGATTAAGAAACATCAAGTGGATCAAATGTAATTAATGCTTTTGTAAAGTGATTAAATTCCACGTCAGTGATGTTCTTCATGTAGTTTTGAGGGAGTGGGCTTTGGCTGCTAGTTGATTGGCTGTTTGTTGTGTTATGTTGTGGAAGTTGGAGAATGACTTGTATGAGGTCATGAAAAGTGCTCTGTATCGCTTTGACCTGACTGGCTTTTAAGAATAAAATACTAGCTGACCAATTCTGTGAACCACTCTTGAAAGGATTGAGCACTAACCAAACTGCTCAATAACTAGTTTTTGAAAATGACTTGAAAATGACTTGGATCTGAGAGGTCTGAACCTGTTCCAGTCCAACTTCAGTCATAATCAATCAGCGTTTTTCAGTCAAAAATATAGCTAGACCAACAATTTGGCCCTGTCTATATATTTGTTGTATATTTGCTTATTGCAGTTTTATCAGTATACGTCGGCCAATAAGCAACCATGGATTCGCAGTACAGAAATGAGAAAATAGGTTTGAAATTGAGTTACTGTGATAAAACTACATAGTTTGTCAACCAGAAAGCACAAATTCTTTAAAATGGGATCTGTATTAAGCTTGTTTGTTCATGTTGAAAATAAATTACTATCGAATGATACATTGTTCATTATTTTTAGGGTAGAGACCCACATAGATATAAATATCTATGGGCTGGAGACGCATCTGTTGCTGGCCACAATGGCCATAATGTAAAGGCAGTAAGCACTATGTTTGGATCAATCAACTGGTTTTAACTAGAAATGCACCGACCTATCTGCTGCCGAGCGAAACCAACAGCTTTTCAGCTCATTGGACAAGGCCGGTGACCAGTCAGCAGTTTCATATTTCAGTTTTTTCTTGTCACATTTACACAGATGTACGCATGATAGTTTTATGTCGGCACACAGCGGCACAGACAGCAATGTCTGCTCAAGCCTTATACTTGGCCAATGTATTGACCAAATATCAATATCAGAGTCAGGCAGTTGTGTCAGAGGACTAGTTATTTCCATAGCAGATATGTATGTTGTAGCATAAGAAAAGAGGCAAAACCAAACATGCAATGTATTTAAGTTGGATCATAATCTAAACGTAAAGTATGCTGCATATCGATTAGGACCTATTCATAAGTAGAATAGAAATATCAGATAGTGCTTTAATAGATGTCGAAGTAAACTGTGTTATAGAAGATACAAAGCACACGGTCACACCGCTTGTGGACTTTTATGTGCTTCCTTGAGCTTGGAAAAGCATTTTTCGTTAGTGTAGCATGTCTACCTGCATGCAGGGGTTTCTATCTTTTAATGTAGACTGCATTAAGTCATCTTGCTCACGTGCCTCTTTCATATTGTAATGAGAGACTGCTGATTGCTAGCTTGCACATAAATGTTCAATTTGTAGTATTTGATATTATTCCTCCTGTCTGCAAAACCTGCTTCTTTTCGTGAATAGTTCTACTGATCCAGTTTACATTGTGCATTATTTGTGTATCACATTAGGGCTACAGCGCCACGGACATAATTGTTTCTGAGGAGCCAAATAAGATTTATTTGGCAACCTAAATTGTGTTTATTGTTACAAGCATTCTTAATAAGTTTGAGTATGCTCGTCATAAGCTTCAGTCTGCATCCTATCCAAAATATATTTCTGTCAGAATCTGAGCCATTCACAGCCTCAAATACATTGGAAACTTATGTTTAGCTGTCACATGCTGTCAGTCCGACTGTCGGAGGGTTTTAGGAATATGAAACTGTATGTGTGGGGTGAATAATGAAGGGTTTGCTGTTACTGTCAGACTCTCCCAGATCACAGCATGCATACAGGAGATTATTCCTGGGGAAGTGACATGCCGATGACGTGCAAATCTGTACACAATTACTATTATACAGACTTCAAGGGGACAGTGGGAGTCATAAATCTCCCAGTATGCAGTTGCATTCAAGAAAACAGTCGACTGATATTATGCTCAGCACCATTTTAAATGTTTTATTTGAAGTTTAATTATTTAAAAAGATATCATTGTAATACCAATATCCCAAATTCCCATTTCAGCAGACAGTGAATTTTGTGCCACTGAAAGTGGTCTTAGCTATAACTGAATGCTGTAGTATGCCTCCATAACACAAACTTCATTGTTGTGAAAATAAAAGCTTATAAAATCTAGGGCTCCACCCAAATATTCAACCATTCGGATGTTGGGTAGGTATTCAATTTTCAATTTTGGTATATGGATATGCGTTTTTTGTAATGTATTTGTATTTGAAGCCTCCACAGGCTGCATTACTTACAGGCTTGCAGCCGGGGACTGCCGAAGAGGCGCAATAGCCAGTGACAGCACCATCAAAATGCCATTGTTTAGGAGAAGAGGGCCCGCAAACGTGACTTTGAGGTACGTCTTGCACACACAGAGGGATGGTAGAGTTGCACCCAGCCGAATCTCCTATATATTTGCTGTTGCTGAAGCTCCATTGCCCAAAACATGGTATACGGGTCATCCCTAATAAAGTTGAAAGTCGACTTAAGTTTGAGCCCCTGAAAACTGTGTTGTTTTTTTAACTTTTTGGACTACTTTTAAGTTTACAATGATATCATTTCAGTAAATTTGTGAACAATAAATCTCCAATAACACCACTAAAATTAAACTTGCAGGTTCATGGTATTCAAGGGGACACAAGTGCCAAAATATGCACAATTTATGAGTTTATGAATTGTTTTTCTTTTCCTATAGTTGATAGAATATATTTATATCATATGTAGAAGAATATTAAAATAAAGCGGCCTGCCATTCACAGATTATTAATTCATCTTAAAAGTGATCTTGGGGAAATAATATATCTTAAGATAACGCTATCGTATTCTTATCTCAAGACACTCACAAAAAGTAAATATCTGCTTTCACCTGATAGAGTTCAAAACGTACATAATTACAGAAGCAAAATGTCTCTAAAATGTCAAATCCTAAATCCTTACTAATGAGGTATGATTCATTTAATTTTACTGGCTCCTTCACATCATCTCACACACGTGTGAAAAGTCCCTTTATGATATTTGAAATACCACCTGGTAGTCGGTTGTTCTGCTGGATTATGATTGTGTACTTTTATAAAATAATTACAAATATTAAATTAATATTTTAAGTATTGATCATCCTTCAAAAGTTCGACGGTGACATGAACTCACTGCTGCTCAAAAGTTTGAGGTCGCCTGTAATATTTATGTTTTTCCTTAAATAATGAGTATTTTAACAGAGACAAAAAGAGTATCATTCAGACACCAAATGTATTACTTATATGTTGAATACTTTTGACCAAGACTGAAAAATTGAACTAAAGAATAAATGATTAAAACGTAAGTTAGTTAGTCTTTATAGTGCTACATGCCAATAGAGAATACTGATGGAGACATTTTTTCCCCCAAATACCTTCAGATTTTGAATTTGATTTTAAATCCAGAAAAGCATATATATTATTGAAAAACAACGGTGCATTTAAGCTTGAAATATTCTGGAAAACTGTTTGTCTTTGGCCCCACTACAGTAGACTCAGTGGTTAGATTGAGGAGGTTCAAACTGTCATTTGTAAATACATAGGATACAATATAGTGCTTACCCTAAGCTAACCTTCTATTTCTATTGAATATGTAATTTGTTAATATTCCAAGTAGTTATATGCATTATTGTTCACTTGACACTGAAACAAGAACCTGTACCTCTTGAGATAACACATTTTGATGCTAAGCTTCCAGTTTCTATTACCAATGCCCTATCATTTGTCAGTCTGGTTGAACCACTGTAAAGCATTTTGTACTGCATGTCCTTTTATTGAAAACCCTTCATACAAAATAACATATTTTTGTTAAGAGGATTTACTACAACCTAAAAGCATGAAAGACAATTCAAAAATGTAGAGTAGCACTCTCAGCCATCTGACTGTAAGGAAGCACGCTTTTGTGGCAGTTGACCCCAAACCTTTGAGAGCAGTGTATATATACATTTTAACAGATACACTACCCCTTTCCATTAAATAGCTGACAGAGTGTTAAATGATGGTGGGTACACGATCAAAATGGGGAATTCTGCAGGGATGCTTCTCTGAAGAAGCTAGGATCCAAAAAGTGTTACAGTTTTCAGAGCCCATTAGCTTTGGCGTAATGAATCTTTTAAGATCCTGTCCAATTGAATATGCATTAACTACATTTTCATATTTCCTCAGACTGTTACATGCATTTTTAAAGACCAGTTTATGAATGCATGTGTTTATCATGTCGAGGTAACCATACATTTGCATTTATTTAAATGGAGGCATCTGTGCAGAGGGATTAAATGTTCACAATCATTTTCATGTCAACAGAAATATCTGAAAAAGGCTGAGCGCTTAAACAGTAAACATGGCAGAGTTATGATGTAAGCATTGAGACTTTTGCATCACTAGATTAAAAGAGGTTCCACTACACAAACTAGTTCTCGTGTAGCAGATATTATTTACACCTATAGATATGATTGTTATACAGCTGAAAGGTTAAAAAGCAGAAAATAGAAAATGGATAGTATATTTAATACAAAGAACCATTGCTTAATAAGAATATTGACCATCGATAAGATCACATAATTGAACTAGCACTGATTTAAAATAATGTAAACATTTTTATTTCAGACTTTAAATACATTTCATTTACAATTTATGTTAACATTCTATATGACATGTTAAAGTTCTTTGTCTATTTCATGTCATTTTGATTGTCTATACTGTAATTGTATTTGTCTGCCCTTCCGGGGATGTTGTATGCAAATTTGTGATTATGGTCCATATAATTAAAATTGACTTGACTACCATATAGGTAAACTGACAAACTAACATTATGGCAATACATTTTTTTTACTATTTATTAAAATCATGTATTTTCACAGAAAACATGGTTTCCAAATCTCCACACACAGATTCAGGTACATTACCGTCTCTTATGTATGGCCAATCTGAACCATCACAACATTGACTCATTTCTGAATGCGAGAGGCAAATCTGTACTCTCCTTCCATTTCTGAGCCATTTCTATCATATGTCATTTTGATTGGCACCGCTGTTTAAAAAGGCACAAGATGAACAGTCCCACTGGTAATGATTAATCAATACCCCATCCAATTTGAATACATTCCACTCCTCTCGTTTGCATCGCCCACTCTGAATATAAACGAAAATTACAGCAGTGCTTAGACATGCTGTCAGTATCAATGCACACACTCTGCTTTGTGTTGGTCAGTGTGATTGTTTCGTTGTGTAGGAGGATTAGAATCGGATTTAACACCTGCCGAGTTAGCTAGCAACTTAGAAACACTACTTGCCATATTTTTGACTTATCTCATGTAGGCGTATGAGGCACCTGTTGCTTTGATCACAATAACTTTATTTTCACTTAGACATGTATTAATTAACAGCTCCAATAAAGCTATAAAAAAGGAAACTTATCTCTGTTAGACTCTAAAGAATGTCCAGCTTTGTTGAAAATACACAGAGCCTGTGTTCAAAATCACTCACATCTCACTATATAGTGGACTAAATAGTGTTCGCCATTTTGCAGTGCAACTAACAGAGCACTGTATACCATCATGCATTGCTCTGAAGGAAAAATGTCAGGAGTGTGTGTGAGAGAGAGAGAGAGAGAGAGAGAGAGAGAGAGAGAGAGAGAGAGAGAGAGCGTGCGATTGAGACAAATCCATGAGTTGTGCGTAAATAATATATTTAATGTGAGCAGAGCATCTCATCCAAACACAAACGGACACAAAATAAATTGTATTTGTTTATTAATTTGGGAAAATACACACATTTCTCCCACATTGACAACAGGGGCTAATACAGCTTTACTCCTTCCTTTCTTACATTTCACAACAAAAGCCCTAGACATATACGCAGCATAGCTGCTTACAAGGGAAACTGAAATTCACTCGGAACATTTTGATCAGAGGGAACTCCACAAAATAGCTTACAATATGTTTTTATTACAAAAATATATGTCGGTATATATTATGAATCGTCCACTTGCAGACATTGATCTGGCACGTTTTAATTGTGCGACAGCAGTGACATAATTAACAGTGCAGAGAAAGTGACCAAAGTAGCGTCCAAAACGTCCATAAAGTTCTATAGCTCACACCCACTATTACTATTGTTGTTATTAATTACATTTATTTCACTCTTACTGCTACTATTACTGATTTTATGATTTGTTATTAGTAATTATTTTTCTGTTATTATTCATGCGATTATTACTGCTACTACTGCTATTTCTTCTCTCATTGTATATGTCACTTCCCATCAAATGGATTGGCTATATTGTACTTTTAATTATGTTGTTCACTCTGTACACTTCTATTGCATTCTGCCCATCCTGGGAGATGGATCCCTCCCTTTTTTTTCCATTTTAAAGTTTGTGTTTGGGCAAAGTTTTTCCCTTTATTTGATGAAAGGGTCCAAGGTCAAAGGTCCTCCTATATTGTACAGATAGTAAAGTTTTCTGACTCAAAATTGTGATTTGTGACAGTTGACTATACAAATTAAAATTGAATTGAATTGAAATGAAAGGCATTCAACTACTCTGTCACAAAGAATGTCTCAAACTAATAAGCCAGCACAATAATCAATATCCTGGCAAACATTTAATAAACTAAAGAGCAAATGAGCTAATCTGTAAAAAATAAATCAGCAAACATACAGTTCAACTTACAAGAAACTGTCAGCATGCTTCACAGAAACAAATTGCCTAAACCTTTCAATACTCAGGGGAATCACAGTGGCTGCTTGCATGACCCCAATCTGTGTGACTCCTTCTTCTAAATCGTACAGTGGGCTCCCACTGCTGCTTCAAACACTGCCTGTACTTCTGATGTAGTATTAAATTATAACCATTTTTTCAAAATTCATTGAGGGTTAAAACGAGCATTTTAGGCTGCTTTCTACAATCCAAAATCTTACAAAACCTTTTTAAGGGTGTACCTGGTAACATTAATCTGCCATCTCTGCCATTCAATTCCTGGCTGGAATTATTTTTCCAGTGACATTTTGCACCTTTTTTATGAAGATAAATACTGAGGGAAATAGAAAGGAGAGTTAGTACAAAATTGAGACATGCTTGAATGAAAACTGAATGAGACCTGGAACAGTATTCTGGCGACCTTTTCTAATTAAGCGGTGAAACTTTTGGATAGGGTTATACTGTGATGCTGTAGATGACATTTACATACACACGAGGCATAAAATTGGTATTTGGATTTTAAAAAGGAATCCATACTAAAAGTAGGCCAAATGCAAAAGGAGCACATGGTTCTTCTGGCACAAAAGCAGGTATTATGTCTGAAATTATGAATGCTCTCGTAGCAGATTTGGAAACCAACATTTGTTGTGATATTGAGAATCTGAAATAGGGTTGGATGATATGTAAAAAAAAAAAAAAAAAAAAAGAGATGATCATGAGCAATAACCGTAAAGAAGCTGAACAGCTGTCCAACACAATTTAACAAAGTGTCAGATGGCGTCAACTATGGACGTCTCCGCTTGCAGCCTCAAAATGAACAAATGGCTCTCAAATATGATTGCTTTTATTAGAACCCATCGCTCGAACAGCAATCAATAAAGATGGCATAATGCTGATTGTCCGTAAAGTGTTTTTGTCTCACAACAAAGCACTTGCAGAGCGCAGGGGAGCTCTACACATTAGCGCTTCATCAGAAAAGCCCTCCCAGTGCCTTTCTGAAATGTTCTAAGATTTTCAACTAAAAGAACTCGCCATGTTGCACAAAACAAAGTCAGGATGCTCTGAAAAAGAGGTCACGACTCTATGCTCTACATGCTTCCCAGATAAGTGTTTAGGCTAGAGTTTCATGTTTTTACTGTTCAAAAACACCAAGTGAGGGATGAGTCTGTTGGTTGATAAGTACAACAGTCTAGCTAATGCATACATATTTTGATATGCTTTAATAATTTCTTAAAAATTCTCTTTATTTAGTTAGATTGAAAACAAATTAGTTGTATGTCTAATATTTGTTCGTTTGTTAATTTATATTATTGTGTAGCCCTCACTGGGTGCAAAGTTTTAAAGCGTATTGACCGCTTTGAACTGAATCATCCACGGACTACATGGAAGAATACTTATGGGCCCAATTCAGCCCCTCCTCAGTCAATCTTGGCTCAGACACATATTTCATATGAATATACCATGTTCTCAACCATAAAATGTGATAATAAAATAATCAAGATCCATGCAGAGAGTTTTATCAAATGGAATAGCCACTAAATAATGCTTTATAATTAAACGTAAAGGTTTTGTAGTCTTAAGGGGTAGTCAGCTCTTTTTATCTTCAGATGTAAGTGAGTACATACTGAAAAGAGAAAAATGATGCACAATGCAGATTATTTTTATTCAATTTATTCCATTCCAGTGAGAGCGCAGCTGTTTCAGCAGGCAGCCATCATCAGTGTCACCAGATTTAGGATGGGCTTTTGTTACAAAACACAACTGTCTTGGAGCGAGAACTTAAAAGACATTATTTTCTTTGCATTTGTATGAGCTATCAACCCTGTGAGGAAGAGAGGAACTGGTTTATTGTTGGCTGAGCATCTGGTTTTAGTATTTAAGTATGTGGATACAATCATAACCTCCTCTTAAATATAGCATTGCTTTGTTTTAATCAGAGTGTAGAGGAAGATGTCATGTTTTAATTCACTATTTATTTTCACTCATTACCTCCCTCTTCCCTGCTTCAAAATGCAATAATCCAAAGCCCCCGCCTCCCTCCACTGTGGTCTTTTCATTTTTCCAAACAGCCTTATAAGTGTGCACACAGTGACATTTTGGGGACAGGATTACAGAGGCAGACTGACGCCTTCAGTGATGGCCTTGAGTAACACTGTCACAAATTGAGAAGTGTCAGACCTGTATAAATGTATCATCAAATTAATTTTCCACATAACCCGTCTTCCCATTACTGTGCCTGCGTGTATACACTCTTTAACTGAAATGGATAAATGAGGCATCTACTTGTTATTGACTTCCCATGACCTTCGAATGCAGCGTGTTGCTTCAGCGCCTTCAGTTGACTGAAATGAATGTGTTCACTGGTGAACGATTAGTTTTTGTACCTTCAATGCCTTGAGAGGGTGAAAAGCACTATTTGCTTTAAAGGACAGGGATCAGCCATTCACACAGTTCCCTACATAGTAAACACTCTAAAGTCAATAAACTGCAAAAGTACACACTTACTGTATGTAAAAAAGAAGGAAATCAACCTGCAACTGATTACTGTTTTAACCACCGATTTATCGATTTATTGATTTTATTGATGGTTTAGTCTATAAAATATAATATGACAAAAAAAAGTGAAAAATACCTCTTGCATATTCCCAAAACCCAACCGTCTACAAATAGCTGTTTAAGGCTAACCAACAGTCCAGAACTCAACAGTGACATGAAAACAGAAAAGGCAGATAATCTTATTTTGAAAAGCTGGAAACAACAAGCATATTTGGCATTTCAAATTACATGAAATAAAATCAGCATCATGACGAAATGTTGTAAACGGATCTGCCAAGTTATAAAATATTGATAGTAAACGTATCAGTTTCTCTGCAATACAATCTGTTTCCTTTACTAGAAAGAAACAGAATCAAGTAAGCAGTTTTCCCTAAAAAAAACACAGAATTGGCAAAACGAATTTCACAACATAGTTTCTATAAGACATATTAAGGCATTTCTGCTTGATAAATGAGTCAACCAGTAAACTGATTTCTTAAAATATTAATTAATTATAATTTATTTTGATCGTCTTATTATTTGCACTCTGTAACGTTCATGTCAACATATTACTAATAAATATATGTATAGGAAAACAAAGTTTGGCTGGTTTCAGAGAAATATTGGTCACAGACAAACAAAAGGACAGAGGGAGGTGTTGGATGGAGGTAAAAATGAATGATTACATTCATCAAGTGCAGCAGTGTGTTTGTC
This sequence comes from Anoplopoma fimbria, assembly GCF_027596085.1. Lineage (NCBI taxonomy): Eukaryota > Metazoa > Chordata > Actinopteri > Perciformes > Anoplopomatidae > Anoplopoma > Anoplopoma fimbria. The sequence goes on from NC_072449.1 coordinate 26,950,002, forward strand.
TGAGCTTCTGTTTGGAAACAACGGCAGTCAGTGACTTCCAGTGAAGCAAACCTGCAGGATAAGGGACAGTGGAGCAGCTGGACCGAACAAAAACATCAACCACAAACAAGTGCACATGTTGCCCAACAAATGATGCAGAGTGGTAATGGGCCAAGAAGTCGAAAATGTGTTACCTGGTGTTACTTACCCACCGAGGGAGGGAGGGGATACATTCAATGCAGGCAACAAATTGTGACGGTGCTCTTGTTTGTCCAATCAGAGCAATTTGGAATATGGTGGAAAAAATGTATGTATAATAGAATCTGATTGGTTGTGTCCAAGATATTCTGTTTTAGTAAGTGACAGACAGAAGATCCAGAGCTGTAACCTGAGTTTGTCATGGGGGGACAAAAAAGACTTGTAATGATGCTGCTGCCTATCCATCATGGTGAGCACTGAAGAGAAACTGGAGCCTCCTTGGCGGACTTATTAAGGGTATTTTTCTGTTGTTTGCTGGAAGTAGATGACAAGAAGGTTTGGGGACGCCCACAGTGGAGGACTGTCTGAAGCACCAACACTGGAGTGGATATATTATTAGCTTCCTACTGATCTCATTTACAAAGTGATTGGTTTCGTGTGATGCCTACATGTCCTGCTGAGATTCACAGACTGAGGCACAGCCAAGAGTGACTCCCTCTTTAGCTGGGTCATATCCAGCAATTCTGTGACCGTGGAAAGCGGAGGTTCTTTTCTAAGTGGATCTGTCATCTGTGAAGGTGAAAATACAAATTTAGCTGCCATGTCCTCCACAAAAATGGGGGCTAGCTCAGTAAGAGCATCAAATCCAAAAACTGGCTACCATCGTCCATGTTGGAAATTAGCTTTTCAATGTTTTGGCCTACAATTATAATAATTATGTGGTTTTAAATTGATGTGAAACAAAACTTTTCTCTTCATGGAAATGACAAGAGATTACACAACTAATGTCTGAAAAAAACATGCAAGTCAAAAGAAGAGAATCTTCGACATAAAGAAGTGTAAGCTTAAGTATACAGATAAAATATTAATATAGACGCTATATAATTTGTCTTTTTTCCACTTGAAGATCCACAAAAAATCTCTTTGTGCCACATGGAAGCTCTGGTCGCAGGTAAACAAGAAGAAACATTGTATCCCCCTCGATGCTTCTGAGAAATAACCGTGGAAATGCCTCAGGTAAGAGCTATTTCATTTACTTTATTTATGTTACATTTCCATTTTACTATAACTATGAGGGAAAGGGGCCTGAATTATTAGACAATGCATTAGCTAGCTAATGTAATGGTGAAAGCTATAGCCTTGCAGGGTTGTCAATAAGTCTAGCTTCCAGTATTCCAATGCGAAATAGCTTAACAGTATGTAAATTAAACACATTTTAATAGTAGTATATTGTACTGGAAATCTACCATTCAACCTGACCATGTTCTTCTGATTTGCAAGTCTTGCTTTCTGTTAACCACAGTGTCCTGTGATCTGGACAATAAGAGTAAATCAGTACGATCTCTTAAATGCAAACTATATCGTTTTGGGAGAGAAATACATATTGTGGTATATTGTTATAACTCATCAGAGGGAAAAAATTACTTTTAACAACTTATACAAACTATTTACTATTCAAAAAAGGTCCTTCAAGGCCTAACTTTAGTTGACGGCCCCTCAAAATGATCTGTGTTTGAATTATGATCATAAGATAGAATAATTCTAAGAATTACATTTATAATATGCATAGTCACCTAACTGCATATTGACTTATAAAGTAGTTCATACATGTCTGAGGTGTGCCATTTCCTCAAGTATACTTGTTCTCCCCATCATATTCTGAGACGTCAGATCCTTGACCGTCAAATTTTGAGCTTGCACTCATTCACACACCACTTGACCTAAATATCATGGAGTTTGTGTGTCGCCAGGAGCTGTACCTCCTGCAAGACATGTTGACATACCCCAAACAATAATCCAAGCCCTTTAGGAGATGCAACAGGGGGATCAGTAATTGGTCTGAGAGGACATCCTAGGTTTGAAGTTGAGAGACAGCAGTTGGCTTAGATGTTGCAGACAAACCTCTATGTGCCCTGCATTTCAAAACTGCTCGAAGTTTCAATCCTCACAACCAGGGAGTTTGGTTTATCTGTGTCAGAAATGTATAGCTCCATCAGTAGAGACGGAGAACGTTGGATATCATGGTGACAACCATTAAGGATGATATGCCAACAGCTGGCTACCGGACGGTCGGAGGAAGGTTGCTGTCCTTGGGAGTTTGTGTGCAATGGGAAGGAATGACTGCAATGCATCAAGTGGATTCAGTTGGCATCCACTCCGATTGGGCTGTGTTGTGAGAATAAAATATTCTCTTCTTCACACTTGTGCGTGTGGACACAAACCACAAATTGATAAGGTAGAGATATTTTAAAAAGATTAAGATTTTTAAGAAATATTCCCTTTTTCCCAATCTAGGTGAATCAGTGTATCAACAGCATTCCAGTGCCATGTCAGTTTTTTATATGGTTTCCTAGATACAAGATTGTAATTTTTGGTGTATTCAACGGGCATTCAAGGAAGGTAAGACTGCATTTCACTTGAGTGGACACACATTTTAGAACTTGAATTTTTGGAATGAGTCCAAATGGAGCCTGTTTATGAAAGAGCAAGCAGGTAGGCTATTGAAAATAAGACTTTGTAATCCCCAAATGGCTTTTTATCTTAATTAAAAAGTGTTAAAAAGTTTTTATCTACATGTATTCATGTTATCTCACTCATTTATATGGCAAATACAATAGAATTGTCATTATGTAGTACAGGGTCATGTTTGCCCAAAATAATTAACTTTTATAATACAAATATTTTATGAATCTTATTCACGAGTGAGGGTAAAATGGAGCGGGAGATGGACAGGCGGTTCGGTGCAGCGTCAGCAGTAATGCGGGCGTTGTACCGGACCGTTTTGGTGAAGAAGGAGCTGAGCCGAAAGGCAAAGCTCTCGATTTACCAGTCCATCTACGTTCCAACCCTCACCTATGGTCATGAGCTTTGGGTAGTGACCGAAAGAATGAGATCGCGAATACGAGCTTCCTTCGTAGGGTGGCTGGGCTCAGCCTTAGAGATAGGGTGAGGAGCTCAGACATCCGGAGGGAGCTCGGAGTAGAGCCGCTGCTCCTTCGCGTCGAAAGGGGCCAGCTGAGGTGGCTCGGGCATCTGATCAGGATGCCTCCTGGACGCCTCCCTTTAGAGGTTTTCCAGGCACGTCCAACTGGTAAGAGGCCCCGGGGTAGACCCAGAACACGCTGGAGAGATTATATATCTCGTCTGGCCTGGGAACGCCTCGGGGTTCCCCAGGAGGAGCTGGAAAGTGTTGCTGGGGAGAAGGACGTCTGGAGGACCCTCCTTAGCTTGCTGCCCCCGCGACCCGGCCCCGGATAAGCGGAAGGAAATGGATGGAAATGGATGGATGGAATACAAATATTTTATGAATTGCTCTTAATGGACAGGTTTGATTTAGCACTCGGTCAAGAAGTAGGTTAGAACTTATCCTGTTCAATATATGCTATGTTTGCTTTCACCACTTTCACCAACATCAAGGTAAATTCATAGAAAAATGGCATAGTGTTTGTAAAATTAGCTCCCACTATGATACTTTTGGATGAGTATGTATTTGACAGACCTTTGGTGAGCTCTGTACATATCAATGTCAGAGGTGACCAGTGAGCAAAAATTTTACATATAGCAAGATTCATATTTTCTGTTAGTGGCACCAACCAGGAAAGCTTCATCTCTGATAATAGTGTTCATAATCAGAGGTTAAGTGTAACATTTCTATTTACTCACTTTGTGCCAGATCTCACAATTCCAGTTCAGTATTGCTTCTCTACTCTCTTTCACTTGCAAGGGTACTTAAAAGTGTCAAGGTGATGGCTCTCTCACACGCACACACATACACGTACTATTTAATCTTGTTTTTTCCATTAAGACTGTATTTTCGTCCCTAGGATTCAATGCCCTCTGGCCTTATCTTCTTCTTTCAAGTCCTTAGCGTCTCTGTACTGATCCATTGCTTCATATGTCTTTTGTTGTGTGGTGCCAGGCTTTAATATGTGCTTTACGCCTCCTCTGCTCCACACAAAGTCTTTAAAAACTTCCAGGTTTCCAAGTTCATGACCACTAATAACAAATTCAGTAGGTGTTATCCCTCTGTCCAGCCATTCACAAGCTCAAGTGTCATATTTTTTCCAATTACAATTTTCCAATGTTTGTCCTTGCTTCTTGTTTGGTCATCTGGAGGGGCAGGACCATCACAAAGCTGGTTCTAGATCTCAGCATGTACTGGGGTGTCAGATTCATAGTTATCAACAAGTACTATATGTTACTACAATCCCTGGAGTCAGATTAATTGCTGGACATCTCATCAACCGAGGACCTGTTCCCTTTACACTACATAGTTCTTACCCCACTTCAGACGACTTGAGGTTATTTATAGAAGGCTGGAACCATCATCCATTCAACACTGAAGGAAACTTGAGTCCAATGCAGATATGACTAATTGAACTTGTTTACCAGCCTGAGAATCCAGAGGTTCTGATTATATGTTTCAATAATAACTAACATTGATAACACCTGAGATGCTTTATTGGATTGTCACTGAAGTTTTTTATTTTTTTTTATATTAGTAATTTTGTGCTATATCCATTGTCAAAAGTATACATCCAATCTTGGCATTCTTACTCATCAAGCAAAACCTGCAACATTCATTTTCTGGGCAATTATAATCAAGTCATGTGTTATTTTTACTGTATGGAGATTTTGCACAGGTTGTTTGGAACATGGCTACCAATCGTTACAGGCTGACATATTAGAAGTAGTTAAAAGTACACAAATAAAATGCCTTTTCTATACGGTGGTGGAATATTGAAATGATTAAGTACATTATTTTTCCACTGTGACTTGTTCATAAGACCTAGCAATAGGACATAATTTATTCCAAGTCTGGAGTGAACATAGCAGCGGTGTCTCCCTCAACATGGAGGAAAAGGGGCCTTTGAAATGAACCTGTTTAAAGCCTCATTATTTTTTACGAACAGGGTGTTAAAATTGCTACTGACCAGGATGAAGAAGACAAGGATGCAGAGATTGGCGTTCCTGAATGCGAGTGCCCTTTGAGAGGACATTATTGAACTTTAGACAATATTTGAGCCAATCTACCCGAACACTGCAGTTAAGGAACTTTACTCTGACTCTTACATGGAATGAGAGAAAGGAGACCAACCAATAGACAGTGGCAATGCTGATGTCAGTTTTCACTGACAATCAATATAGATTTATGTTAAGGTATTAGGCATTATTGGTTTATCCTGTGATGCACGTAGAAAATTAGTGATTATATAGTAGTCTCTGGTTATTTGAAGTTACTTTTCTATCTTGTGTTTTACAGTTATAATGGAGATTACCCTTCAGGTAGAGGCAACACTATTGTTTAATTCTTCAAAGATCATGATGAAGTTCAAGTCCTGAGAGTAGACTACATTAAATGTACTAAAGGTACATTATTTTCATGTGCACATCTCGATGGTAACATTTTTAATCTCATCTTGAAGATGGACATGAATTATGCAAGATATATAAAATGCAGTTTGAACACACCTACTCAAAAAAGAGGTTGTCTTTGTGTTTTACGGTTTTCCATGTTTAAGAATAATAAAGATGTAAAAACTGGGAAATAGGGGGATTTAAAATGTGTTATTATTATTAATTATTATTATTTTTTCATTTCATACATATGCACCAACTTCACTATTTTTTATTTGTCAAAGAAACACATTTTGAGCATTTAAGCATAAGCCTTTAGATTAAAAGATCTTTAGGATAAAAACCTGTCTCCAAACTTTTGACTGGTTCTGTGATGTTGCTCTCAACACGTTTTTTTATTTTCTGGATAGAAACATTATTATCTTAAACATAGAAATGAATCGTAGCGATGTGATGTTGCTATCAATGCAGAGCTACTTCATTGAAATCCTTGTCAAATTGAATGTATTAAATACTGGTTTGAAAGCAATGTCACTAACATCCTGTGTTATAATGCTCACAAACTCTGGATATGAGCTGAATTACTGTGTAAGAAACATTATAGAACAAAAGCATGCAATGGCTACTAGAAAGCACATGGTGTGAAACAATTTAATTTGAATCCTAAATTTCCCTATGTTAAGGTGATAGGGACATGTGTCCACCCTGTAAGCCGTTGAAAGAAGCAACGGACAGTGATCCTGTTTCTCCTTCCTCTCTCTCCAGTTCATCTGTTGTCTCCATCGCTCTCTCCTATGTCCATCCTTAAGATCACTGTGTTATCACAGTGGCCTCTGTCTCTTCTACCACAAAGCTCTCGTCTGTGGCAACAGGTTTGCATTAAATATCAATACACCGGAATGCATATCTCCACCAAAGCAATATAAATAAAATGCCTATTATTTTTAAATGCAACTTATTACATGAGTATTTTCAACAACAGAACAAAGTTAGGCATTTATGCTTCATGTTATAATCGTTTCATTCTCGAGACGGAACTGTCTGAGCCTCATATGATTAAAAGTTGTATCTTCAAAAATAGTGAGACGCGCACTCGAGTAAGACAGTGGTGAATACAGATTTGACTGGTGTGTCATAATCAGATTGGAAAGAAAAGGTTATGACACAAATAGGCCTATAACATTTTAGGGCGATAGTATCACCTTTATCTTCAATGCTCTGGATGAAATCTTGCAAGAAGTTCACAATCTTAAATTCAATCTGGTTTTAGCGAGCTGGCTTAAAGGTGAGGAAATAACACAAACTGCTTATTGCCCGAAATCACATGAGCTTAAGGTATGGACGAATAGAGAAAATCATCTAATGACACAATACTGACCTTTTTACTTGAAGTTAGGAATGAACATAAATTGTGTAGATGCTACAATCATATGTATATGCTGTGTGATATGATTGATATGAAAGGGAAAGAGTGAATGAAATAAATAAAAAGTGTTAGAGGGAAAGAAGAAGAAGGATGACGGTAAAACACAGGATGTAAAAATAAAAAGGATGAAAATTGCATCATTAAAATAAAACTGTGTTATAGGACCACTGTACCTGCATGCTAAAATTCTGGCTAGGAGGTTGAGCAGAATTCCACATTCAGCCCTCTCAACCTTTGCAAATGGGAGCAGTATCATTAAATGTGCTCCAGGTGATATTCAGAGCATTAATATAGCAGCATATTACTATTTGCTGTGTAAAGATATAGTGGAGAAATGTCTACCTGAGCAGACAATGAGCTGTCTCTCCCTCTGTGTGTGTTGTAATCCGAGTTTTGCCTTGCTTTGTTGACATAGCACAGCCAGCCGCTCGTGCCTTCTAGTGCATGGGATTGTGCCCCACTGCTTAGCTCATTGCCGTCGCTCTGCACTGCTTTCATGCAGAGGTTAAAGCTGAAAAAAGCCTTTCGGACCAGCGTAATCATTATAATAATAATAATAATAATGCGTAACACCCAGTCTTTCCTATTCCCTCAGGTGAACACTGTTAGCTCTGCCAGAACTTTTGCTGTCGTTTGCACTGTCAGCACCGCTAAAGCCACAGCTACTGATATATTGCCATATTGAGAGTTGTTAAGGGGACACACAAATGCTAGAGGCAACTTAAAGACATTGAGTGTCTTCAAGGTAAATGAATACACACACAAATGCTCCGAATCTTGTATATAGCACCTTTAATGAGGAACATGAGAATTTATAAATAATGTACACACTACAGAGAGGTCTCTGTCAACTAACTTTATATAAGTTTTCCTTATGATATGATATTTGGATTCTTTGGAAAACTATACCATATTTGGCGATATCGTAGTCTTAAGGTTTCAATTTTATTCAGGGGCAATCGATATGAGACAATGTCATATGCCCATTTACCATAATCATGTACATTTGTATCAACTCATACAAAAAGCAACACAGATATGATTGGACAGTTGTTGACATAGACTTGCCATAGGAAATAAAAAATTGTGACGCTTCTTAATAATGATCATTTGTATCGATGTTTTCACTTTGCATCGATGGTATTGACTCGCTGAACGTTGAATATATTTATTGATCAAAGATCCACCTATTGTTATACTCCTACTATCAACCAAACTGCATGAAACCAAAACAGGAGCATCTGAGCAGTAGGAAAGTTTTCAATAAGCTGTCCGAGCTCCGGATCAGTCACATTATCTTTGGAAATCTTCTCTTTGTCAGTCTCCCCAGATGTGATGTCGCCATAGCTCTTCTCTATGAAAAAGTTAGGACAATATTGCAGGATGCTGACAGCATTCATCTCACCAGCCGTCCTGTAGTAACACAGACAAGAAATAATGTACACATGAATGTTACATAGCAGAACACAGTTCTACATAGTCAACATTTTCTCTATGGTAAGCTGTAAATGAACACTTCAGGGTGTTCTCTGTACTCACTCTATTAAAGAACTTGGCTTCAACACCTGTCATCAGTGCTATGATTGAAAAAAAAAAGTGGATCAATATATAAAGACTCAAAAATAAAACAACAATATTTTTTAATGTAAACACATCATGTTACAGCCCTTGACCTATTTGAGCATGGAGATTGCATGCAACCAGTGAATGGCCACACACCAAATGGTATTTTTCATTAAATATGAGAAAGAGTTAAGAATTATTTTCTGAGAGCCTTGTTGTCATCTGGATGAACAGACAATCAGAGGAGATTTTGTGGAGAAGATCTCTTGACCAGTCCACTGCACCGTACCCCTGTTAAACACTGGGTTGTTTTGGCAAGACTTGAGGGAAACAAATAAAAGGTTAGCTTACTGTACCTGTTTGACTTCATCACTGGTATGTTTTTCGTCCTTGTCCAAATCGTAATGTGTTTTTTCTTTTTATGATTGGAATGGAAGCAAAGATTTAAGGCCACATGCCTTCACAAGTGGAATCCCAAATTATGATCACTATGCAAAAATAAATGAAGTGAATAAATAATGTGTCCAATGTGCAAAATTGAAGAAAACATTTCTCTCAAGATGCTGGCAAATACTTCAACAGAATACGCAACCAGGAGCCAAGGACAGGCCACCGTCATAAAAACAGAAAGCAGAACTAATTTTGAAGTAAAATGGTCGGACGCAAAATGCCCGTCATCTTCAGTAATGTAATTCACCACCTTTCATTGCCTTTACCTGAACATGAGGTTGTGAATTGGAGCACACCAAGAGATTGTGAAAATATAATGTAAAAAATAATCAACTAATACATACAAATAATTCAAACTAGAGGCTACAAATGAGTCTATTTGCCATATCGTTAAGTTGTAGTTAGCTGTCTTGTTTGTCGTCGATCCGTTGAGGCTATCTCCATACGGAAGGGGTGTGGTTTCATCTCTCAGCCCTTTGGCCACTTTTATGCATTTCTTCTAAATTATGCAGTGGGTGAACTTGGGCTCAGATCTGGGGGTGAAGTCAAACTTTAATCCATAGCAGCACTAGTGGTCTACACCTCCACAGGGGACCTTTAACACTGCATGATACTCGACAATTTTGAATAATTTTGATATTTCTCTCTGAGCCACTGCTTCAACTTGAAATATCTGGTGGCTTGTTCATTGTTCTTGTGTCATACCAAAATCTCCCCACTGTTGGCGTTACCATTCTGACATCAATCAAGCCGTATCTTATTTCTACATCCTGTTTATATTCTTTGGGTTTCACCCAAATGACAGGAACTTTGTCAGTTTATGACTGTTATGCATAATCCCTGGCCCTTCAGTAAAACAAAATTAATACTTCAGTCACTTTCTGATGAATTGTTATGACAGAAATGGAAAGACTACATGGTGTTCATTTGTATGTTAGTTTGTTTATCAGAATGGATTGACTTTTTGTCTCATATCAATCTACTGAGAAAAAAAAGGTTTGAAGGCGGAGGTAGCATTGCTGCCATGCCATTCAGTGTGTATCATTTGAGTGCCGGGTCTTATCTGTGACCTTTTCTCAAGGCCCGTGCTCTGAGATTCTATCTGCTTCATGAAAAAGGGACAAGTGGGCAGTTTAAATTTGAACTGAAATTGCCTTGATATTGTCTTAGCCTGTGGATGGGTTATGCAGTCAGGCAGGGGGTTGTTCATCTATTTCTCTTGGGTATATATATTTTTCTTTTGAGGCAATTTTTCATTTCGCTATCACGCTTCTGCAACTTTTTGTTTTTGGTGTCCTTGACATTTCTTTGTACCCAAGTGACTTTGTAGTAGATTCACAGTAATCAGTGACAGTGTAAATACTTGAAAGCCCATGCATTTGCACAACCAGTATTTAGTGTAATGGTTTTCTCTCCATGGATTAGATATTATTTGTATGTATTTATTAATAACAGGCATTTCCTTACGAAAAAAGAGCTGAGTGAGAGCAAGAGAAACAAAGGCTCAGAGGGATGAGGCGCTGTGGAGAGTAAACAGGGGAAATGGCAGATGAATGCCTGAAGATGTTGAGGGATTTTCTGGAAGTGATTGGCTGTCTTTGTGGTCCCAGGTTTTTATAATCCCATCCTGTGATGCTATAATCTCCGTTTTCTTTTGTACAGAGTAAATACCCTCATTACATGGGGCAAAGCTGATGACTTGTTATAAAAATGGAAATGAAGAGCCAAGAGAAATCCTTTATTAAATACTTGCCTTCCTATACGTTCCCTGTCAGGCCACTGGCACCCACACGATTACCATAAAAGATAATCTCACCACAACACTTTGGGACGTAAAGACACATTGAGATACTTTGAGGCACTTGTGAAACAGTGTAGCAAACAATAGGACTCTGGATTTTCTCATCCCAGCTTCCTGTCAAGATGCTTTTTGTGGGCTATAATTAAATTGAAGAGTGATTGTAAAAATCATCCTTTCTGGAAATCAGGTCGTTGATTTTTCTTGCATCTGCTCTATTTTAAATCATTCATATTTCCCTTTTTTCTTTAAAAAGAAAATCTGTATAACAAACCATTTCCTGATCAAATCGAGGCAGGAGTGTGAGCAGCTTTGTGGGATGAAGGTCACAGGGCCTCGCTGTGGGGGAAGACTGGCTCATTTGCATGTTTCATCTCACATCTCTCTGCATATAACATGAATTGTGGGTGTTAAAGCTCAGCACCTATGGCCACAAATGCAGAGGAGAGCTCTATATTGTAACATTAGCATGATTATTGATTTTCTCTCCTTTCGGTCATATTTGATGGTTGAACTGCAGTACATTTGAGGGTAGAAGCTGTTTATATATGTATATATATATATATATATATATATATATATATATATGTATGTATGTATATATATATATATATATATATATATATACTTGGGAGATGCAAGTTATTATTACTTTTTTCAAAATGCACCTGAGTGGCATTATTCTTCTCTCAAATCAAAATAGTAGTTTATAATCATAAATTCTATGATACTGGGTTGGATTATTTTCACTGTCTCAATTGTATTCCATAGTAAATGTACTACACCATATTGCAATTCAGTATCTTGCTATCAGGATATATAATGTAATAGAAGATTTTATTCATACAACACACTTCTATAGCCTGCATTAGTTGTGTCTAACACACACACATGTAACAGCAGCGGACCGGTTTCATGTAAGACAATATTTGGTGTGGTGGATAAACACGACGAAATAAAATGAAACGACCGGCATGAAAACAAATTTAAATTGCATGAAGAATACAAATGACCATAACGCTGAATCAGTGGGAGCCCTGAGCTTGTCTGGGGGTAATGGGAGACAATGACACCCGAAGTGTCCAGTCTACTCCGTCAACTTTGTTTTGATTGCTGTCACTGCAGAAAATCCCTAATTTTCGCTAGTTTGTGGTCTTAATTTATGCGTCCAGAGACACAGGCGGATATAATTGGGAGAGAATCCGGTCATTTTTCAAAAATAAAACATCTTTCAGACTCTGATAATAAATAAAATGGAAATAATATAAGTTATTTATTCTTTCTGTGCGGCCCGGTACCTAATGACCCAGGGGTTGGGGACCGCTGATATACAGCACATGTTCTAAGTGTGTCTGTGGTAGCAGTTCCTAAAATCTCTCCAGCACCAATATTCTGCCTGGGGTTTTTGATATAAAGCTGTTCCATATTAGCCCTCTATATTCCATTTGTATTTATCATCTGAATGGAAAAATGTATTCATGGTGAGGCTGCTTCCCAAGAGAAAAAAAGGTTTTACAGCTACTCTAGTCCATTACTGAAACGGAATAGGTGTGCTGGCTCCTCCAGAGGTGTTCTCATTTATGTGCGGGAGGTATAATGATTTACACAAACTCATCAAGTGGGTTTTGTCTTACACTGTATTACTCTATGTTATCATTTGTGCCTTAAATTCATTATAAATATAATTTTAGTAAGCTTTTTTAATTATTTAAAGTTGAGCTGATAGAGGACATATCATGAAAAACTCACCTTGTTTGTGCAAATACATTTGGGTACCTGGAAACCTACCAAGCCATAAACTGTGAAGTGAGACAAGCCAGTCGGTTTACTGAGGGCTGCCTGGATCTGATAACATGTGATTCAACAAGCCATTCAGATTTGACTCCCCTTCCTGTGTCACATTCAGGCTAATTAGAATACACCGACCCCCATCTCAGTATCTCCACCTGCGGCTTGAGACCTACCTTTGCAAAGGCGCACAATGTTTTTCTCACAAGTCAGTCAGAGCAGACTGAGATTTAATTTTGTGCGGGGGGATGTTTGAGACAGGGTGTGAATACTGGTATATTAAGACAGACAGTATGAAAAAAAAGGGGGGGGGTTACCATTAAAGCCCGTTAAAAATGTTTTAGTAGAAACCAGGATAAAAGTATGAACCTGAAAATAAGCATGAAATGTCCCCTTTAATAGTGTCCCTCAATCATTCACACTGCGGTTTTTAATTCAATAGATTTGTCATATAATTGCTGCACCGTAGCCCTCGGGCCATGTCAATCCTGCAACTTTTCCTAAATCATTCAGTGCCTAGGCTTGAGGCAAGAAGAATGGATGTAAATACAGATAAGAACTGTAAAAATTAACGGACCGGTGGATGTTGGGCGAGTGTCACAACTAGTGAGGAACGACATGATCGGTGTTTCTCAGAATAGAGCATCAACCCACTTTCATCCGTACCCACTGATCAATGAACAGCAGCTCTTGACGTCTTAATGCTGGTGTTATTACTCTGAATATGGCCCTAATTGAAGCAACATAATTAGATTAACATGTGCACGTGATGTACAGCTGATCTACCTCACCATCCTCATAATCACATTAACATCAAAGCATGAGTGTGCGTGTAGAAAATATACAGATTTCTTTATGGAACGCCTGCTTCTGTTGAATTGGATATCTTAGAATGGCAAGCTTTACCTCCCACAGCCAGGTTTTCCCTCCGGCAAGTTATTATGCAACAAAAGTGGACTGGCTCTGTGAGACAGAGTGTGCTTCTTTTTCTTTATTTTTATTTTTTTTAAGAGAGCTAAGAGTAATCGTGCACTCTAATTTGAGGCTTTGGAGACTGGTAGAGAAAGACAAGGCCACTTAAAGACCCTTTCACCCTCCTCTGACAGTGTTTTTGTTTTCCCTCCATTACTCGGAGCAGTGTAACCAGAGGCTGCAGTGACCCCAGCTCACACTCTGTAAAGTGTCATTTGTATCCAAACGGAGAAAAAAAAATGATAAAAGTTTCTTCCTTCAACCACAATGAGTATTTCTTTAGTTTGTGTACAGTCGCTTCGTTCAGTAAGCAGGTTGAACTTCTCGTCCCCCATGGAATGAAAAAAGTAGTTTCTGTAGCACGCTACTTTCAACTAACAATACCACAATGCAATGTACAGTCATTTGATACTTCACCTGTCAGTGATGGCATACAATAATGACTATTCATAAATGTCAATTTACTGATCAATACAGAGTAAATAAATAAGTGTAGGTAAACGTGAATGAGTCAATCGGGATGATTTCAGAGTCAAGTTCTCTATTCTGTTGTATACTCATCTAGTTTAGTTTAGTCTGTTCTGTAACATCTAGAGTTTATCTATTTTTTTTGTTTTTGTCTAGTCTGTTCTACTCTAGCCTCCTCTTCTTCTGTGGTCAGGTCTGATTAAGGCTTTATTTTTGGCTGCTGCAGATCATTTGCCTTTGCGGTGTGTTTGTTTGTGTGGGTGTTTGTCAGTGGTACAAAAAGACAATATAAGGCAAGTGGACATTGTGCACTTCTGTTGTTAATCATGCATATTCTGCCAGTATCAGCTGTGATTCACCATATATATTTTTTGCTCATTATTCTGTGAAGCTGGTCCTTGCCTTTACTGTCAGTGCACCCATTGCTTTGTTACCGACTCCTGTACAGCTCGTTTATTTGCTGATCATAGGATGTAGTTTCATCAAACACTATTCTTGTTGGAATGTGTTCCTGTCATGTTCTCTTGTGACTTTTAATTGAAATCTTTTTTTTTTTTGGTGCACACATTGGGATTCAACTTTTGATCTACTGGAAGCCACTTAAAGCAACTTAGCTATGCAATTATAGCTCTTCGCTCTACAATAAATTCGGTTAGCTTGCCAAATCCTCAGCCTGTAAGCATTTTTGAGCCCCGATACGATATCTTGGTTTTGATTATCGACTGATACTGAGTACCGATGCTATTCCAGTGTTTAAATCATAAGTTGTATGCCTCACTGTGTGGAAGTGACTGAGATCATTCTTTTATGTGTAAGGAAACATCAGGCTTGACTAAAACATTGCTTATATAAAAATATATATATAACAAATAAATAAATAGATATAAATAACCTGAATTATTATATATTATTAAATACTTGTAATATTATTATTATTGTTTTTAATAATAAATAAATCGTACACCATAAACATTTAACACGTAAACCATGTTAAATGCAGCAACAAATTGGTTAAAAATGAAACAAGTATTTAGATTTCAGTATATAATGTATGAAGGACAGAATTGGATTGAATAGATTTGCCCCATTGGTACTGAAAGCCGGTCCACCCATTTAAGTCAGTATTGGCGAGATATCCAATGTCCTTCCTAGTTTGGCAACTATTGGCAACTATGGGCAAAATCAACAACAAAAATTCTGATATCAATATATATTGGTTTGTGAAAAATCAATGTAAAGTAAAGATATTCAAACGGATGCCTGGTGTGTTCCAGATATTCATTATATCTTTATTAAAAAAAAATAGTTTACTTTAATTTTGTTTGCACAAATAAAAATACACAAATTTAACAAGTAATATACAGTTTAACAAAGGCACTGGGCTTATTTAAAGCCTCCACCTAAATAGCATTAACATGTCTTAATATTATATAGGACACAGGATAAATATACATAAAATGACATGACTACCCAAATATTAATGGCAAACTATTTGAACAATAATTATATAATAGCAGCAGCAACAACAACAACAACAACAATAGTAACATTACATTGTCAAAAAAGGATAAGTGATATTGTGGTGATGTGCGAGTGTGTATAAAAGTTTCTGTATACGTGTGCATGCGTGAGTGTGTGCATGTGTTTTATGAGGGGCATATTGGTTTGGACTACTGCGCTGAGTCCTGAGCAACAGCAATGTTACATGTCACTATGAAGACAATAAATAAAAAATATAAGACAACAAGGAATGGGGACAAGACAGTAACAGCAGTGAAATGCTCTTCAAGCATCTTTTGAAACATTTCATAGAGTAGCAATATTCTGTCAGGTGGGATAAGACACTCCAAATGAAAAGTACTTGCCCAAACTATTATTACAATATAAAAGCTAGGGTTAAATTAGACTGTAATAAAGAATAAGGAGACCATTGTTGGTGACTCAATACAATCATTTCAACTCAAAGAGCTTTTAAAGTATTTCCCAATTGCTTTGGCTCATTTTTTTTAATAAGTCTTGACATTCTCTAAACTGTAAGTGCAATTGTCTCAAGTGTTTCATGGGACATCATAACTATTCTGCATGTTTTCAAAAGGTACTAACTCACACAGAACATTCAATTCATGCTTCAATCCCTAGATGTTGTGTCAGTAAATTGGCCAATGTCATGAAAATCAAAAGCTGCTTTGTCTTCGTTTGAGCCGCACTGGTCAAATGTTTTCACTATAGCAGTCGACCCTTGAAATGTATCTCTTTTTTATGACACTGACTGCTTACTACTGTCTAGCTTAATGTGTGTCTGTAGTCTGTGTACTGTAGTACACGGAGAACAATATGCACTTTCCTTTGTATACCATAACTTTGTGTCCATGTCATAGATATTTACGGAATATGCAATTGCAAATTTCCCCGCTGCGGGACTAATAAAGGATTATCTTATCTTATCTTATCTTAATATACATGTATGTCTGGCAGATTTTGACAACGCATGGATCATTTTGTTTGTGATGGCCAAAACCATGAAAGGATGTTTCAAGGTTTTGAAGAGTGTGACAGCTGCACTGAGAATCAAATGAATCACTTTTTGATCATGGTTATTGTGCAACTTGTTGACAATTGTCCTCTTTTGCACACATGTACCAAAACATGTGCAATTTTTTTGAGGGACTGAAAAATTCAAATCTTTTGTGAACCATAAAGTAATTGTTCAGATATTTGAACTCACTGTTTAAAATATTATTCTTAATCAAGAATTGAGCAAAAACGTAAGATATAAATTATAACTGCATCTTACGGTCTTCATCAGTGAATGGAACAGGCTCAGGTGTCATTACATGTCCTATATTTAAGGGGTGTTGGTCACATGATAACAAGTAGTTATAAATTGTGGGCTTTCGTAACCTCTGTCTTGGTTCAAGAATAATTTGAGTTTATTGCAGATGAGTTGGTATTAGCAAAATGTAGATTTTGTTAAATAACAACTTAAAGACCAGCACTTTAGTATTCAGGGTTCAAAGTGTCAAGGTTTCATTTATTGTAATTTATACAACACAGGATTGTGCAACGGATTGCATTCAGGATCTTATTGTAAGGAAGTGTCTTTCATGTTGGTTTAAGATTTGAGCATGGAGGTTCATTCCTGGCTTTGGACACAGTATGTGAGACAAAATAACCCCATTTTAAAGGTCCACCTACTAGCGTCTTCTGTGCTTTGAGCCGCATCTCATAGTTTAATTTTTTTATGTATTTGAAATCTGGTAAAAAGCTAGTAAGTGGATCTTTGAGATTTTGGCAAACACGTTCCATGGTCAATAATTAACTTCCATTCTCACAAATCCTTTAATGCTAAATACATTTCATATCATAATGATGTGATACTAAATGATGCATGATTATTTTTTGTTCTTAGAGAAGGGGAATTACTGCCAGCGCTAACAGAACATGTTTGACTGTTCACTAACAGACAAAAAAGAAAAGATCTAGATCTGCAGAAAATACTAATCACCCTGGTCAGTGGTCTAACATTTGGAGAAATTATATTTCTACAAGAGATCCTAAAAGGCAAAGAAACAGACTTCACCTCTTTTGAGGAGGCAATTGATGAAATGATGGAGCGATGGATGGATAGCTGCGTCCGTCATGGCCAAAGACTGCCAGGGCCAAATCTCGTCCCCGGTCTGGTGTTATTAGTGGTGGCAGAGTGTTACAAACAGGGCTCTTTCTTAATGCCACACTGTTCCTGCTTTCTCTGTCTGGTTCCCCTCCAGTTCACTCTGTGTGTGAGGGGCTCTTGCTACCCGTTTGGCAGTGCTGTAAATTGTTTCTGTCAGCTTAGATAAACGGACCCCTGGGTTTGTCCATCTCCCCTCCGCACACATACACACACCTTTACACACACATGCAAGCTAACACATGCACACAAAGCAACCCTCTGGCCCTGCCACACACACACACACACACACACACACACACACACACACACACACACACACACACACACACACACACACACACACACACACACACACACACACACACGCACACTCAAAGATTATGCTGTAATCAACCAGTAAGGGTGTACTCTTTTCCCCCACTATTAATATTCCGCCCTTCTTCCAGATATCAAAAGGTTCACATTCCTGAAGCAGATGAAGATGGGTTTTATTTATTTATGCTTTACCAGTTATGTGAGACTAAAAGCCTATGAAAGACTCTTGAGTGATCGTGCAGTCACCTCCAAAAATATCTGAAAGATTGCAAAAAAGGATTTAAGATGTAGAGTGTCGATGATCATCTTGAATTCTCCCCCCTGCATGAGAGGAATCTTCCTCACTGCAAATTGGAGGAGATCAGAAGGAGGAAAGACAAAACACCTAAAAAAAATCATGGCAACTGACGTGGAGAGATTGAAACCAAAAACATGTGGGATGGAGAATCATCTTGTTTCATGGTGTTTTGCCATAAACCGTCTTGCAAACTGATTCACCTCGCCTCTGATGCAGTGTGATGGCACTTTTTTTCTTATTATTATTATTTGTTTAGGGACGTTCTTATGTCGATACTTAATTTCTGCTGAGATGTAATTT
Organism: Anoplopoma fimbria; assembly: GCF_027596085.1. Taxonomy (NCBI): domain Eukaryota; kingdom Metazoa; phylum Chordata; class Actinopteri; order Perciformes; family Anoplopomatidae; genus Anoplopoma; species Anoplopoma fimbria. The sequence goes on from NC_072449.1 coordinate 26,968,588, forward strand.
AGTCAGACAGTTTTGTTCCCTGTTGATTTGATATAATGAGACGAGGCAGCGTTTCTCATGTTTGTTGAAGCATTTTGCTTTTATTCCAGATGTCTCTGAACAAAAAAAAGCATGGAAGAGATAAACAGTAAAAGCACTGATGCAAATTAAATCCATTAAGGAGTAAGTGAAAGAACACAATTTTAAGACTGGCACACCATTTAGACTGGATAGATAGATCATAAATATTTAAAAATGGTGTTATTGTTGTGTTATCACGTGGTCCTGCTTTGCATAGAGGATCTTTTCCCATTCAGCTGTTGACATTTTCACTTGAATATCTTTCCTATAGAATGTCTCTATGCATTTAAGATGTATAAGTAAATAAATGGATGAAAATGGAGGAGAGAGGAATGAATAAATGAACACATGACTGTGGGAGCAGTACCCTGATTTTCTGGGAACAGCAGGAAGCAGGAGCCTCAGTACACAAATGACAGGGTTACAGTTCATTGTCTCGCAAATAGCTTCTCCCATTATTTTATGACTCTATATTATATTCCCTTTTTCTTCATCATGTCTCGGCTTTCACAGAATGAATTCAGCGAGTTAATTAAAGCGGAGTTTGAAAACATTGCTGCGAGAAGAAAAGGGCCAGCCATAACATAATGATAGCCGAAGGCCACAAGTATTCTTAATAACGGGGTCCCTCGTCAGCGCTGGTCATAGGAAGTAAATCCTTCATTAAGCTGCAGTTTCTCGCAGAGGTGGCATATTAACACTTGTTTACCACAAGCCTCAAAGCACTCAGTAGCAGAGGTGTTCTGCAAACAGGAAGTGCTGCTAGGATAGCCGGGCCCTCTGTTTCTGAGGGACTGAATTTGAACGATGAAAGTGCTGTTCGGTGTCTTTTTTTTATGCAATCCAGCTCGGTCTCTGTGATTCATTGTCTCTTTTTGTCTTTGTGTCACTGCCTTTACTTCTCTCTCATACACACTTAGCCACACAAATGCAGACACTTTGATCTACTGCTGTATAGAATACACACATGCGGGCTCATTTGTGCAAACACGCAGCCTCAAGGTACACTGAAGATGAGGCACGACGAGGGAGTTGTTTCTGTTGGAAAGCTTAGCAGGGCTAAGTGTCATTGCATAGGTGAATAGGGGTCTAATAACAGTCTTATGGACCCAAATTATCACTGGTTTGCCTGCAGAGATATTCCAGTGCAGTCTTTTTCATGTAGTTGTTAGGTTTTGTCTTGAGGGGGTACAGCTCAACATTTCCTGTCTATCTCTGTCTGCTTGCCACAGTCTCTGCTGTGCCGTCCTCCACCCCCTCAAACACAGACTCTGTTTGAGCTGAGATGAGGTACGAATTGGAAAATGTGTGAATATTATAGCCCATGGCGAGGAATCATTACAGTGTGCACTTCAAGGTCTTGTGCCATATTTTCCTTCCATCTTTTTATTACGACCTGTCCTATTACAGAAACCCACGTCTTTGATTTTTCCATTTGATTAGCTTAATTACCGACAACTAATAATTTTGCATTTCTTCCAGAGGCTGATACGTTTTTTTGCAGTTCAGTATAGATCCTGTCTTTATTGTTTAGGTTTTGTCTAAAACCAAAATTAAGAGGTTGCTATCGTTCTACCCTTTGAACTGTATCTCTGACAAAATATCCTAGATGATATCAAAGTTTTAAGTGATTTTCATAAATTGCACTGGAAACATTAAAGTTTAGCTACAGGTGTTGGTATCTAACATATTATTGTTATAAATAAATGAGGAGACAAATGTTACCTTCGTAGTTGTGAGGATTTGTTGCTTTTCTCTGACTCATGTGATGGTGAACAGAATGCTTTTGGTTCTGGACAGTTGGTCAGACAAAACAAGCCATTTGATGACAGGATTATGTATTTTAAATGCCCATCTAGGGACGGGGATTGAAAATTAACTTAGCCTGTAAATAAATTAAGTGTTGAGGATTCTGGCATTGGTTCAGGCTATGTACATGACCCAAATCAAAATAAACATTAAACGTTAAACGTTGGCCATTTTTCCCTGTTGTGTATCATGTCCCGCCAGCATGCATCATTATGCTGGCATTGTTTGATTGAGGGTAAAAAAAAAAAAAAAGTGTAAAGGTGCATCATCTTTATGGCAGTATTGGGGAATCTCTGTTTTTAAAAGTGCTTTAGACAAATCAATAATTACATCAATCAACAAAACAATTGTCAGATTGAAAATGAAAATAAATGTTTAGCAGTACTAACACTATCACAAAGTGGCAGCTTCAAAAATCTTAATAATATCAGGTTTTTCATTGCGCTTATCCGCCGCAATGCAGCACTTCTGTATGTATAACAACATATTTTAGCCTGACCAATTTTTTATGCCGATACCGGTACTGAGATTTGTGAGTTTAACAATAAATCGGTTGATCGGGATTTTTTCAAAACACATAAGTAAGACAAACTATCTTGATACCGCATTTGTTTTAAATTTTAAATTGAGCTACTTATTAAGTCTGACATTTGAAAGCTGAAATATCGACTAGTCAGTGCTTTCTGATGGACAGGCTATGACACTGCTTCCAATTTACCTTAAAGCTTGTTTAGCATGTCTGGGCTGTAATTTCCTGTGATTTACAGCCCGACATACCAATGCAATAAGCCAATACTTATTGATTTTAGATGTAATGCTAAGTGTTACATCAACATTAAGAGCCCCACAAAGCATTTATTATGTGACACATAGTTATCCACTATAATTCTAACAGTAATACTAGTATAGTGGAAAACTGAAGGTATATTTGTATCTGTTTTCTCCCAAACACAACCCTGACACAGGTATGTTTGCTGTCACTGCTGTGAAGTTACACGAGAAACATCTTCAACATTCAATGTGTACAGACAAGAAATGCATCAAGTTTTAAATGGGGAGACACTTGTTGTTTTTCAGGGGAGTGCATTGAGTCGGGGGTATTGACTGGTTACTGGGAGAGTAGAGGAGACCTAGGGGGCCACTTCTAATCCACGCTGACCTACTCTTATCACGCACAACCAAGGTCAAGAGTCTAATGAGGATGGGACACCATTAGAGCAATTAGACGGAACTACCTTGTTTCTGGGGCATGCAGAGCCATGGGAGAGAGAGGGAGAGGGCGAGCGATGAGGAGGAGGAGGACGACGACTACAGTGAGAGACACACTGATGATCTGCTCAGCAGCTCTCTCTCTCTCTCTCTCTCTCTCTCTCTCTCTCTGTCAGTCTATCTCTCTCCACCCCCTCCTCTCCTCAAACAAACACAGACGGAGCACTCAGAGGCAACAGCACAGTGTTGCAACAGTGACACTTGGTGGCAAAGACGCTCCCTAACAGAAATACGGCTGCAGGTATTTTTACATAAACACAGCACTGGTTTGATCAGGAGAGATTACAGCTATGTGGAATGTATTACAAGTACATTTTGGGGAATATTATTTAGAGTATCAGAGCATATCAGAGTATTAGAGTTATTTTCAATACCACAAACTGGCTGAATGTCAATGTAGGAAAATGAACAATTGTCTCCAAATAACTTGTAAAATATAGAATATGACATTTTTACTTACAATGCAAAGCATTTCAAACTGTAATTCTAATGATAAAATACTATTTTGGAACGATATCAAGTAAAGATGCCACTAGTTCCAGCATGTCAAATATGAGGATTTGCTGCTCTTGTCTGTTTTATTGTTCGTTTGTTGTTACTCCAAACTGAATGTCTTTTGGGTTTTGTACTGTTGATAAAATAAATGGCAATTAGAAGATGTCACTCTGTGCTCTGGGAACATGTTATGGGGTTTTGCAACTCTTTTTTTCTGTTATATGGACTGAATCATTTATCATTTAATCAACAAATGAATCCCTAATGAAAACAATGTTTTATATAATAATTATGAATTACAGCCTTAAACAAGCTGTTTTTCTTGGCATCACAGCTGAAAGGTGGAAGCACTTTTTCTGCTTCTGACCAGAGGAAGACAGAAGCTGCTTACCAATGCAGACAAAACTGTCCTGGGGGGCAGGCGAATACATTTGCAAGCTCGAACCGGCTAGAGACCAGTAATTTTCACCTTTGGTGGTAGATTTCTGATGGCACCATGTGGAGGAAGTCCAATCCTCTGAGCATTTGTGGAGCCACTTTGATAGAAAACTAGATTACTGATACGTAATGCATGAAATGACTGAGGAGACTATTCTTTTTGAGGTGACTTGTGCTTCACTGAGGCAGATCTGTTATTCAGGCAGAAATAATACATGTGGTTGTGTTAAAGCTTTTGCTGTTCATTCTCTTTATTATACCAGATGAGAAACTTGATTTGTAAATATAAGTGAGCAGAGCCAAATGCATGCCTGAATAGTATGATTATTATTAATACTAATCCTACTTTAACTACTTCTAATGCCTATAATCTGCAAAGTACAATTAAGTAAATTATGATAGACTTTTCAAACTACAATAAAACAAAAGTCAATGATACCGTTAGCGGGTGCTGAAATTCTTGAAAAAAATAAAGAAAATCATGTTATGAATAAATCTAACTCATGATGTTGCTTTGTATTAGTCTTTTCCTTTCAGGTTTTTCCAGTTCACTAACCATTGAGGTTTTAACCAACCAATGAGATTATTTATGACTCCGGAGCAGCTCTGAAATGTTTGTGCCCCCAATGATAATACCAATAGATTGTTGTTTATCCTCTGTAGGGCTGCAAATAAGAACTCTTTCCATAATCATGTTGTTTAGTCAATCATTTAGTCTCTGGAATGTCAATAACTTGCAAATCACAATTAACCCGAGCCCAAGGAGACATCTTCAGTCCAGAAATGAATGTATTTATTCTAAAACAGAAAAAGAAGAAAATCATTGTGTACAAATTGTTGTTAAAAGTATACATTTGGCAGTAATAGTCTTGCTAGCAGCATGGCTGAAAATGGTTTTCCAATACATGGGTTTATTCATCAGGCTCTGCTTCGACCACGTTAGCCTGCTGAGATTAGCATTTAGCTCTTAGCATCACTGTACATATAAGTACATGCTAACAAAGCTTCTGGTTTGATTGACTCTTAGAGTTTGTTGGTTTCAAAATTACTTAGAGGATTAATCAATTCATTTTCTTTTTAAGTCGATTAGCTTTCTGTTGATCGATTTTTAAACCAATTGGTTCTGCACTAATCTCTTGACTGGCTGTCAGACTTGAGTCCCTAAGCTTTTTTTCTGACAGGATTGAGGGGTTTTGTTGAAAGGGCAAAGTATAATTTCAAAGGGACACACATTTCTGAACAAGTTGGTGAGAATTGAGAAAAGCCTCTGCTGCCAGTGGGATGAACCAGAGTCAGGGTAGTGGTGGAGAAAACGATGTTTGCAGTCTGCCATTATGGACAATGTCCTCCACCCTCTCGATGACAAAATGTCAATGCAATGGAGCACTTTCAGTCGGTGGCTCTTTCCACTGAGGCGTGCCAAAGAAGCACTTCAGGAGTCCGTCTGACTGCCCTCCACCACAATGCCTCCTCTCTCGACAGCATCAGCCCAAGCCCTTCGTCTCCCTTTATCTACTTGCCTGCAGTCTGTCATTTACTTATTTCTCCAGTGGGCTGCAATGTGATTTCATCCCCTCACACACACAAACACAAAGCTTCTCCAACCCCAGAACACAAGCTCTAGCCCCGTCTGTTGGACGTAGCGGTGCTCTTGTTCTTGTTTGTCCCTCTTTTATTATCGTTTGTTTTTTGATGCAAAGCCCCTTGTGGTTCACTCACATAATCATTAATTTATTGACTCATTCACACATGCACATGATTAGTCAATCTGCCCCCTAATGCCTATTAGGAGGCATATGGTACACACTAAACCTGCATCATTCACTCCCTGCCTCTCATCTGTGACACTGTGTCCTTGTTTTTATCCGTCTTTATTGTCTGTGAAGCTCTTGTCACAGATGTTTTTTTTCTGGAAATTGATTTAGAAATAAACTTGACTTGACCTGATCAGTCCCACCATTTATCCTATCCTTATCCTATCATCGTATCCAGCTGGGAGGGTGTTAAGAGCTGTTTTGTCATGTACACATAGCCCATCTCTCCTCCTCCCTCCCTTCAGTCACATCCGGCGAGGAGGAGCTCACAACATCCCCCTGCAACTCCAATCAGCTTTTAATCTGTACATAGAAAGAAAATGAGAAAAGGAATATACCAATGTGTCAATCAGTCAGTTATTAGTTACAAATTATACATTGATTCTTATGTGACTATTGTTGTCTATATATCCATCCATCTATTTTGTCCGTCTATCTCTCAAGTCTACCTATTCTAGCTAATACATTTGACACATTTTATAGTTATGCCCGCAATGCATCATCCCATTTCCATTGGGTCACTAGCTATTCTATAATGATGACCATGCATTAACAAAAACAGAACAAAGTCAAGCAAAAATAGGAAAATTACATCTTTATGACACTAAATCATAGGTAAAACAATACCAGGCGTTCACAGTCATTAGGCACAGTGCTACTTTGAGCTAAATGCTAACATCTGAATGCTAACATGGTCAGTATGACAGTGGTAACATGCTGATGTTTAGCAGGTATAATGTTTACCCTGTTCACCATCTACCTTTGGCATGTAAGCAGGCTAATATTTATTAATAAACACATAGAAAAGGTAAGGCTGATGGAAACTGCATTAGTTTTGCAGGTACTTGGTTATAAACCAATTAAAAAGAGAAATCTGTAATTTTAACTGATTATTAATATTACTATAATTTAACCATTAGGGGGTCATGAACGCCTGTACAAAATGTAATGACACTCTCGCTAATCAATCTCCAAATCACAAATATCATCTTCCTGAGTGATTTTTTTAATTCCATTGCAAGTCATGCAATAGTCAGTCTGAACAAAGGTTTTAGATCAACTGACGGAGTGACAGTCAGACTGGCATTGCCATCCCAGGAACTTCGCTGCTAGTTTAGCTAATAAAGATAGGAATCACAGGCAAAAGTTGATTTCAAATATTTATCAAATAAATATAAGTATTTATCAGTACTATTTCAGTACATCTAGCTGTATCTGTCTTTGTTAATCTTTTTGTTTAATGTAGTAAGTATCAGACTGGATTTTTCTTCATTTTTCCAGCTTGTTGCTTCTCAAATCAGTTACCACCAGTTTCACACAGGCGGCGAATGAAATATGCAGCTGATCTGCATTAGCAATTTATATTTAGTGGAAACATTTCCTGCCTACACATGAAGCAGTGGGGGAATAGACAAACAGTCTTCAACGCTAGTGGCTCGGGGTTCAGTATTTACTTAATGTTCTACTAGTTGTCAATGTTGACATTTGTATTATTAACTATTACAGTGATCATCATGATAAGCTTGTGCATGTTATTTGTCCCGTAGTTAATAAAAATTGAATCAGCCCAGGGGTCATGGAACTGACTCAACTTAAGAACATAAGATGGATAAATAAAAGAAGCATAAAACTGTATCATAATTTGATACGTGATATTTACATATACTATCTAGATAAAACTGTTCGAACTTATAATATTAAAGTAGTTTTGGATTTGTTTTTATCTGAAGCTCTGACCCTTCAGAAATACCTCACAGTGGCATTTTTTTGTCTATGCATAGCTGTATTTTTGCATTTTACTTCCCTTATTTATGGCAAATACCTCCACACAAGTTCCTGCATGGTCAACCATAGAAACTGTCTCCTCTGTGGACCTGAAATCAGCACTTTTCTTTCCAATGATGATTTTGAAATCCTCCTCTTGCATGGGGAAGAATTCAGATCGTGGGTGGTGCCAGATGTTCCCAGGGGCAACCAGCGCTGAAACTAGACAGCCTCACACAGCTGTGGGGGTGTGCCGACTGAACAGGGAAAATGTTCCAGAAAGATGTAACAGCAGCATGATGTTAGCTATTGTGCCATCTGAAACTGTTTAGCTGCGAGTGGAGAGAGTAAGTCTAGGTTACTTTTGTTCCCCGCGGCAGACTGAGGGGTTTTGTGGCAAGAGCCCCAGCAGCCAGGAAGGGAGTGCAGATTGAGAGACATGCCCAACAATACAGTGAAGAATTCAGTCCTGTGAAGAAATTAGAGTCACTGCATGTCTGTCAAAGTGCTTGAGAAATATTAATTGTGTGGCCAGCTGTTCACAGGCAGTTAAACTAGCAGTGGTGTATCGCTCCAGTTCATTGGTGTTGGCCTTTGCCTTCCTCAGTCCTGGCCCTGCATGTTTTGGCAGCAATTCAGCCCTCGTCCCACAATGTTACACATCTCAAATTAACATTTTATACGATGGCAACATAGTGTGGGTGTGTGATTAAGCTTGCCAGCACAGCAATGAAGCAAGCTGGCATCAAATGCACTGCTAGGTCTCTCTCTTTCCCTCTCTCATTTTGTCCCTCTGCAACAACCTTGAACCAGTTTGTTAGCATCCCAAATGAACAGCAATGGTGTTGAGATCTGAATAGCATAAATAAATGAACGAGCAAACAAACCAGCACAAGGCCGACGCTGCTCTAGTGCCAATCTAGGGCTTGTGCTCCCTGTGTAATGATCTGCAAATAGCTGGCTGCTGAGATAAAATTCAATTGAAACTACAAACTGCCACTGTCGGCAACATGGCAAATAGGCTGTTATAATTTCCACCAAGAGATTTGCCATGCACCTGGTAAAATCCAAACACTTCAAGTCAATAGGACTTCTGGGTAACATCATAACAAGACCACATGTTGCCTCCTTTTTGCCTCCCTGTTACAGTCTTGTTTGTCAGGGAGCAGTCTCCAAACAACTGAGTGTTTCCAGACATATATGGTGTGTAGGAAGAGTAATAGGATTGATGTAGTGGTAGTTATGGTGTGGGATTTCCAATACAAGCTTCCTGGAGATGTAAAGCATAGTAAATGTAGATGATATGCAAACTTTTAAATGCATTGACTGATTAATTTACCTCTTTGAACCCTGGGCTGTTTGTATTTAGTTATTTATTTACAGCCTCATTGTAATCATGAGGCAAGACCTTAAGGGCATTCCAGCAAATTAGGATTGTACTTTCATCATGGCAGTTTGAAGTTTGCTCAGTTGTCATGGAGATGGATCTGTTGGCATGCGACAAGGTATGTAAAAATATTTTGGGAAAACAATCCGAACTAAATATCCAATGGAGCTTTCAACTGTATCACATAAATATACTATATTAACAATAAACATTGAAGATAGCACTTTCACTGGAAGAAGTAATTCTTTGTTTATACTAGAGCTACATATAAGTCAGCCACAGCAATATATCAGGGGGTATTGGCTCATTGCAGATATATTGTTATCTGCATATGCAATTCTTTAAATGACAGGATTTGAATGTCACCATTCAATAGTTTTACCACCAATGAGTATCAACAAATCAAATTTAAATTGTAAAAAGTAATTCCCCTTGCATTTCTTGGTTGCAATTGTAAAACATTCAAGGGTTGTGTAAAGAAAATATATCATTATTCGATTTTCCATCCGTCAAATATCAATATCGATATACTAACAAAATATAAATCTGTAGCTACATCATAGGCTAAAGTTACATAAGCTTTTTTCTGATGCTGGTAGAGATTGATGAAAGTGAAAAGAACATATTGTTATCTTCTTGTTTTCACTAACACCTCCAGCAAAGCTTTTTTAACTGCAAACATGTTCACAGTGACTTCTGCTGATAAGTCTTGTGTTCAGTAATGAATCAAGGTTGACCTTCCAAAACGTAATGAAAGACTGTTGAGTCAGTGTGATATTAGCAGTAAATTGGTGGCAAGGGTTAACATTGTATTGATATCAGAGTGAATGTGAACCAGAGGTGACCTTAAACACGCAAGTTTCATTTCTTTTGAATACCAACCATTATTACATTATGCAAGACAGTAATCATGACACTGTCTGCTGAACTGGCCATTGTTGCCTCTGACTCCCTCTTTTAACTATACGCAGGATTGTCCAACCTTTTGATTTATTAGGAGAACAATCTGAGATCAAGAGTCTGAATGCATGTCTTCCCCATGAGGCAATACAGGAGAGGGGCCTCTCTGAGCGTGATGCTGAAAGCAGCTGGCTAAAATATTTTGTAAAGAAGATTGATGTTAGATGTGTGTTGCCCAGAAAGAAACCTCTCGTTCTTTTGTTTCTGAATCTACTTACAGTGGTCAGCACCTTACAGAAGTTTTGGGGGCTTTACTTTTCCCTTATGTGATAAAAAGTATTGCACATATAGCAGTGCACTACTCTTTTTAGTATTCTGTATTCTTGTCACTGCTGTTGTTGCTTTTTTACTAAAATATATTCTGGCTGAATCTGTTTTCTTTTGCTGCTTTTCTTCTGCTATTAGAATTCAGTCAATTTTTTATCTGAATTATTTTTTTTGTCATCCTATTTGTGTTAACACCGCGGCAGAGAAAATAACTATAATTTAATTTCCTTCAGACTGAAAAACAAAAGGACACCCAGTACAGATTGGTAATGAATATTTGGCAAAGGGAATCTCAATATAACTATAAATCTGTGAACTTCAGCCTCTCCCTCTCTCTCCAATGACACATTTGAAATTATCCACATAAATGGGCTCAGTCATTATCTGCTAGTTGTGACTCATCACTTTCCCAATGACAGAGCGCTGTGAAAGGATTTCCCTTTCACAGCTGAACGCTCAGAAGATGAGTTATAGAGGAAGGAATACTATCCACAGTTCTAGATTAACAGTTATACAATTTTTGAAGTGCATAATGTGCTCTGAATGGGTTTCATGGTATGGGAAGATTTCTAGGGGCCACATTATTTCATTATTTAATCAAGGGCAAACCTTCAGAGCAAGAATTAAGCCACAATATATATATATATATATATATATATATATATATATACACACACACACATAAATATGTATGTATATGTAAAATGTATTTATATGAATTTAGTTTAAATAAGGGGTTAAGCATACATATATTTGCACAAGTCTGTGTCTGCATTTAATGAAGTGTAACAGTTTTGAGGTGTCTAACAATGTAGCTGATTCATTCACCTTTTAGGTAATCCTGGATGTGATAACTACTTCAGGCTGACCTCACATCCCGTAGAGACCCATTTAAGGAGAGATGCTATTAATAGAGGAGGATATATGTCAAAACTGCAAGAAATTCTGGAATAAAACCTAAAAAAAACCCGATTATTATGAGGAATAAAAGGAGTATTGCCTCAACAACCTAATTAGTCGAACGTCTTGCTGGGACCTGTGTACTCTCCCAAATTACCTCTGTGGGCACTAAGTGGACTGTGAGATTAAATCGTAATAAGACGGGATAAGATTACATTTTATTGATCTCTATGGGGAAGTTTGGCCAATGCAGCAAAAGTGAGAGGATTCAGGATTATAACACACCAAATATTAATGAGTAAAAAAAAAAGAATGTGTGGAGATGTGTACATGTTCATGTTCATTGAGTTTAAAGAATAATTCTGATATAATACAACCTGGGATTTGGCCATCATTCCTTTAGTGATGTAGTACTCACCAAATAAAATTTGTCAGGTGATCACATAGGTTGTAAACAAACCCCCAGTTTTTGTCAAAAGAAACAAACAATAAAGCTGAGGGGAGCTGCAGATCAAGGTGATAATTATGGGCAGGCTCATCACTACAAGCAACACCTCTCATATTGTAATATTTTTTACATTGTTATTTAAAAAAAACAAATTATATCCACTTTAAGAAGTAGTAGACATCGATGCCAAGCTTTCTGAAAATATAGGATATATGGATGGACTATTTACATGCAGGTTTGTGTGGTAAATGCAATGTTACCAGTCACAACTGAATACATACTGTCACAGCCCGACTCAGAGGCTGAAACAAGAAGGGGAGACGGGCGAGCCGGCTGCCAAGAAAAGCATTTTTATTTTCTTGCTTAACACAAATGAAACAATATAAGGTGTAGTTATCAGTTGTCAGTCCTGAGGTGCATGTATGGGTGTGTGTGACAATGTATATTAGTAAACACAATGAAGAACGCTGTAATGCAAAGTGGCAGGAAGGATGTCCTCTCCCAGCACCGAGAGGCTGCCAAATGAGGGTCTTTATGGCAGAGCCCAGCTGAAGACCCTCCAATCAGCACCTGCAACAAACAAACAAAACAGCAGCGACACCTAGTGCATGGGAGGAGGGTCGTCACAATACTTATACTTCCATGTTACAAATGTTACATCAATATAGAAAAAAAGTGAAACCATAAAATAATATCAGGTTAGCTTTTTGATAGTAGCCTTGTTTAGTATCTAACTTGTGTGCAGTCTTTGAAGTGAAAGACCTAATCATCCCATTCTGAGGTTTCAGACATTTAAATCTGACACCTATTTCTGTCTCGCTTAATCTTTATCAGCATAAAGCTGCCTGTCATTAATCCTCTTTTTCTCCACTCACTCAGATCAATGTTTCCTTTTCCACAGCGAAGATAGTAATTAATCCCCAGTCCAACAGAGCCTTCAGGCATGACCATTCGTCAAAGACCCTGATCAATGCCTGTGCCTATTCTTCTGCTTTCAGAAAATGAGGAGCCATTTTTTTGTGAATCATGTTTTACATTCCATCGGGGTGAATCAATGAATCTTATGAGGGTCAAATAACTAATGCTTTAGCACAATACCCGAAGAACATCCGAACTGTAGCAGAAGAGTTTATTCTGTTTTAAAACTTAGACCCCCAAGGTCATAAAAATGTGTTTGGAAAGGGTTTGAATTGATTTGCTTCCTATTGTGCCTATTAGAATAATTTCAGCAATAAATGGTCTATATTCATGTCTTTTCACTTCATTGCTCCCTCATAGACTTGCCATTAATGACATTTCTGAAGAAAGATGAATAATATATGTTATTGCTGATGAAACTTATCTAAGAGAAGTGAAACTTGGAGGAATGGACAGGCTAAAGCCTGGTAATGCCAGAGTAGCCTGGACACAAGAGATAGGGAAAGGACTGAAGGAGTGAAGGGACCACTGCCTATTTATCAAGAGTAAGGTCCATGAAATTGGTTCTTAACCTCACAGTTAGAAGGTTTAATTAGAAATCATGCTTTTGCTACAGGAAGGAGGGGGAGTTGTCCAAACTGGTTGATGAATGACTTGTGGGACAAGAAGCTTTGGGGGGCACGGGGGGGAAACGTGTTGGTAAGAGTGAAATGTAGGTGACAGCTCTGGTCGCGGCAGGTGGTGAGACAACGGGTTGAAGCGAGCAGGAGATTGCAGTTGAAGTGCAAAACCACACCTCAAGGGCTGCAAGGGCTGTTATCAACAGGGGGTTTAGGGCAGTGTAGTAGACAGGGCCAGGATCAGCAGAACCAACAGGCTGACAGCAGACTGAACTCAGTTATGGCACTCATGTCATCGAACAAGGACTCAAAGTTCTTTGATGTAAATTCCACTTTGATGACCTAAAATCTAAATTGTGGAGGTCAGATTATGTAAACTTGACGGAAAGAGCTTTGTGAATGTTCTTGTGTTGACACTGTCAGTGTTGAGTGAGGCTTTGCAATACAGTTGAATTCAATATCTCAATAAAAATATGAATATCCTTTGATAGTACGAGATATATGTAGTATATCACAAATAGAGCTGCCTATTGAACCTAAATGTTTTTTTTACTAATCCTTTATAACATTTAGATTGAAATGTTGCCATTTTTAGACTATTTACTTTAGGCAATGTTGAAGATGCTGGTTTATTTTTTATGGTTTGGAAAAGGGCTGTTGTAAAAAATAAAAAATGATATATATATATATATATATATATATATATATATGTATTTCTAGTAAGAAAGCTATCAGCAATGGTATGGTTTTGGTATCAAAGAAATCAGTATCAAAACAGTAAGGTAATCAAGTAAAAGTAAAATATTGTCACAACCTAGTTTAGAAAAAATTGCATCCCTGATGTGAACAACAAAAACCTTTACAATACAATCATATCTTCACTCTTGTGATTGTATGTAAAGTTGACAAACAGTAATATGTAATTTTGCCCATCCCTGGTGTTTGAAAGTTGCAATATGCTCAAGGTTCTGTATGAAAGTGAACATAGCACTGCAAAAAAAAATGTTATTACATTGCTGAGCTATGTCTATGGCCATATTGAATGCATAGTGGCTGCACCATGACCATAGCCAGGAATTGTGATACAATCCTTATTGCTGTCATATAAACCTATGGCTGCTCCGTTGAACTTCAGTGCCATACTTAGAGGCTCAGTTAACCTGCTGTTAAGACCTACAATATGCGGGAACAATTCCGATTTAGGGCCCTTACATTGATAGAATAAAAAAAAAACTATGGCCCACAGCAATGCATGTCAATCCCCACACATCCTGCCCAGGAGAATGAATGGAGAGAAAGCATCACCATATTTTCAAAACTTTGCTTTATGACAACAATGTGCCTAAAATATAATGTCAAAATTAGTTGTTTTAGAGAAACTGAAGATAACTGATCAGTAAGTTTATCTAAATATATATTCAGTCCTTATAGCCCCAGCGGTGATAGAGATAGAAGTGAACAGTTTTGCAACAGGTCTTTGGGCCATTATTTGAAAAGTCATAGTAAATTCAGAAAGATAATGACTCGTTGTTGTTGGTTCTCTTGCTGTTAAATTCTTTATTTCCATTGCTAGCATTCAACACTTAATTCTGTTGATCAATTTATAGCTTGACTTTTAAAACACAACCTTAAATGGATTTCAGTGACCTAAATGGTTTGAGCCAAAATAGGTCACCCCCTTCAACAGTAGGCTGAAGCTCTCTAGAGATACAGAAGAGAATGAGTTCAGTACTTTAACAACCAGCCTGTCCAAAACCTACGTTTAATTCTTGCTCAAGGGTTAAAATCTGACTAATGTAGCAGGCCCTTGTCATAAAGATATATGAGGGAATAATGGTCTGATGGGATGTTTTGTGCTCAAAATGTTTTTAGAACTGAGTTTCTGCTGTTTGACGCATTGACTCAGCTGCATGTTGGAGGAAACCTTTTTGTTCTTACAAATGTGTTGTTGCAGATGGAGCTTCTCAAGCTCTCGACCTGAGACGACTCTAATCTTTGACACAATGTGCGGCACATGAAAAGTTCAGTGATTGCACAAAAGGGCAGACTGGTGACACAATTTCAAAATGGAGTGAGAATGTGAATGGCATTTTGATTTAGAGCTTGTCAGTTGAAAGTGAAATGCTGAATTACAGTCCTAAAATTGCTATTAATGTTAGCAGTTATTTTAGGCACACTGACCTGATGAAGATGTCTTTGGAAATGTTTTATGCTGATTAAAATACATTTTCACAACAGATCTGACTGCGATGTAATCTGTGAAACTGGATTAAGCCTGATTTTAACCCTGTGTGGTAGTTTTCTAATTTTAGAATCAGGCTGAATTTCTGCCTCATTGGTTGTCATGCACATTGATCAACTGAACAGTCATCAATCTGGATGACTGGATTTCTAGCATTTCCAAATTTTGGTTGGCTGTTTGCGGTATGGCAGTTCAGGGATCCGATTTCCCATGTGACTGCTGTAAAAATATCTGTTATTATCTGCAGTAACTTTTAATATTACAGGGCAGTATTTTATATGATGTGGCTAAAACTGCGGTCTTGACAGAAAATAGGTATTTTTTTTCTCTCTTATTTTAAAATAAAGTTATGTGGCCTTCCTCTTTTTTTCAACATTGTTTAGGATGCTGTTGTTTCATTTGAATACATTTTATTGGAACTGTAAATGGACAGAGCTGAGCTCAAAGTTTTGGTCAGCCGATGGATACAAATAGTGTGAAGTCACAGGTTCTGGTCTTGCAGAAAGGCTGATTAAAAGGTGTAGTTTGAGTTGACACAGTTTACAAGATTAATACAAATGAACAGTTTCTGTATGCTTAAATCAACAATTAATGCTGCCAATAGAGTAATTGACTCTGGTTCGTAAGATGGTTCGGCATCCTAGTAATTCTCTTCCAACCTTGTCCTGACCTTGCTTAATTCTAACTTCACCCGAAAAATAAAGAGAACATTTCTCTGAATCAGTGCCAAAGAGTTTCATATCAAACAGAGCTTCAGGAGATAACTCGGCAGTGATGATGAAAGATAGGAAAGCAAGTGATTTTTGATATAAATATCTGACTCCCTGAACCTCACCATTTTCTAATTATATTAGGATTAATTGGCTGGGGTCTGAGGGACTCCATTCACTGGTGTTAGAATATTAATGCACAACACACCTTAGTGGATGGACCCTGAGCTCTGTTGAAAAGCCTGTTAATTAGGCCTGTGGTGAGGTGTGATATAAAGGGAGCAGTACATAAACAAGCCCCAGCAGAGGGGGGAATGCTGAGGTTACCTGCTGCTGGACCTCCGACAGCCTCCACCTGTATCGCACAGGGCCACATGCTGCTTCTCTGTCTCCGGGGATGGCTGAGGAGGGATCTCTAATCTCATACCTGTCCAATTGATTTAGCTAGAGGTGTGTTTCCCCACCACCGCCACCACCACTCTAAATGTATCCACACACCTCAGAAATCTAATCCGTCTGTCATAAAGTTAAACATCTGCAAGCAACATGAACACTTTTAATAAGACTTCCATTCTCATTTCATGCTCAGTTTTCTTTTTTTTCCCCACCCTTTTTCTAATGCTCTCTGGTCTTCTCCTCCTTCCCTCAACCGAGAGAGAAGCTCTTACCATCAATCAGCCTTTTAGCTCCTGTGGACTGAGACAGTGTCACGCTGGGCTCTGTGTGTTGCCAGATAGGACCACTGTGGCCTCAGGGTACACTTACACTTCCAGTTTGACACCCCTGATATTTACTTGCTATAGAGAAAATTGAAAAATACACAGGAGTTTAAAGTGGGCACACACGAGTCAAACTTTGGACTTTTGACTGTGTTTTCTACCAGGGTTTCGAGCAAAATGGATGTTTGTATCAATCAGTAATCGCAGACCTTTACAGCAAGCACATCTAAGGTCGCCTTTTTTCTGTAATACTATAATATGATTTTTTATGACATTTCATGTTTGTAGAATACTATAAAATTAGATTAGATTTAAAGTTTTAAATGGCATGCTGTTATATGAGTTCTTAAACTTTTCTTTTTATGGCATAATATAAACTAACATTTTAAAGGCATACACTATTATTTTTTGGCATATTATACTATGAATTAAATGGCATACTATACTATAACATTTTTGTATGACATACAAGTGCTTATGAGAAAATGTAGACAATTTCTATGTCTTTATGGCATGCTATACTGTGACTTTTTTATAACATCTAATAGTATAATATACCATGACATTTATGGCATTTTTATGGCATACAGTACAATGACCTTTTTATGGCATACTATACTTTGATTTTTTTTCACAACATGTTATGGCACACTATACCTTTGTATGGCATACTGTGCTATGATATTTGATGACAGGTTTGACATACTGTAACATGCCTTTTTAATGGCATTTATTGAAATAATATACTTTGACATTTAATGATGTTTTAATAGTATACCATGCTATGACCTCTACATTTATTTTCTATGGCATACTATTATACTATTTACTTTTTATGATATGTTAATGGCATACTATTCTATGGCCTTTCTCAATGACTTTCATATGGTGTACAACAATTTGACTTTTTTATTATCCTATGCTATGACGTTTTTGCCATACAATACTATGATATGCTAAAGGCTTACTATACTATAATATTTGTATGTCACTTTAATGGCATACTATTCTATGACTTTTTATGGTGGCATACTTTACTAGGACATTTATACTTTGGCATATTACCAATTACTTCTTAATTACTTGTTTATCACATGCTACACAATTACATGCTGTGACTTTTTTATGTTATATTATGCAATGGCATTGTATATGGCATACTGTCAATTCATTTTTTTGACATTTTATGGAATACTTCACTATTACACGTTATGACATTTTTATATGTGATAGTATGACTTTTTAATGACATTTATTGACATACTATTCGATGACATTTTAATGACTTTTGATGGCATGTGTTTTTGTATTCTATTTTATGACTTTATTGCATACAATATTATTACTTTTCATGACATCATCACTGCATATTTTAAATGTCATTTTTTGTGACTTCCAATACAATGACTGTTTGTCGACTTTTTTTTGGCGTACTGTACTGAACTATGATTTTTTTATGATATTTCAATCCCATGCTATAATTAAATCCCATCCATTTACAAAGCGTCAAATCATAACAGAAGTCATCTTGAGATACCTTTCATGTAGAGCAGGACCTTACTCTGCAAGGAAAAACATCCTTTTAATGAGTAGAAACACGGTGGGTCTCAGGGAGTCCTTTGATTGACACTTCAGTCCCCCTGGAAGCCTCAATAGCAGGGGTCTACAAAATCCTAAAACAATTGTTTTCATTCGCAATTGTCACTAAAATGTCTTTAAAAGCTTGCTAATGCACTGCAGTTTTCATTATTATTCTAAACAGCAAAAAATGCATTCACAAGTATGAATTGTGAGTGAGAGAGATGATTTTCAGTGCTTTTCATGAGAACCTGGATTAAAGCAGTTGAACTGGTCATCCAATTTTTTTCTCCTTATGGCATGCCTGGAGTTTAGCTAACTGGTTTGTTCTGTCTGAATTGATCAATAGATCATTCGATATCATCTGCATAACAATTAAAGTTTATGGAGTGTGTTTTAATAATTGTGTAAAAGAAGCATAACTTAGGTGACTATATTAAGACTTTCATGGCCTACTATACTATGTATACTAAGGTAATGTCTCAAAGATGAACAAGCTATACAATCAAAGTTATGATGTACAGCCATTGGTTTGAAAGCTTTCATTGACATAATCATTCACGCTTTTGTAGAAAATAGTATTTTTGTGGAATAGGCCCACATTTGTTAATTTTGTAACACAAAACATGACATTATCTGATTTCAAAGTCAACATATGGAATACCATTTCAGGGCAACTGTTTTTTTGTATTGCATCATACATAAGCACTTACATTTGTCCACTTTGATTGTTAATATTTTAGTTGATTATTTTCATAGTTCCCTGATAGAGAGGGATATATTTTGTTATTGAGCTTTCTTTGGTAAACTTTGGAGGTCCTCCTCAAAAGAAAAGCTAGGTTTGTTTTTTAATTTGCCAATACTGACACTCAAGCATGTAGGAATTCAATCTTCTTTAACTTTCTTGAATAAATCAAGCTTGTTTCGTGGTTATGTTCTACATGGCTTGCTAGATTCCTTAAAAAGGAGAATGACCTATGTTCTGATACAATGTTTTTATTGAAGGCTATATACATAACAGAAGTTGGCTCATTATATGGGACTGAAACCACCTTAATTTGTCCAATTTGATTCTAAATCTGTTCAGCTGGTTTGCTATTATTTGCATAATTCTTGTGAATTAATTGATTCATTTTTGTGATTAGACAATGTTATATTTGGCACTATTTGTTAGGTTACAGATAGCAAAAGAAGGCTAGGTTTACATCTATGTTTTTAGTAAATAGATTTTATGGTAGGCAGGCAGGCATTCAGCTGTGATGTGATTGAATGATATTTTCTGCTGGATATAATTGTCTTAAATGCCTCTCAATGCTTTGATAAAAATGCATTTAACAAATATATCTTGTGTTTGAATAGCCTACATTGCTTAGTAAAGTTGAGTGATGTAAATGTGAGCCCAAATGACCACTGTCCGTCAAGTTGATCAACAGTGTTTGTATTATTTCATACTGCAAAAAAGTACTAAAATGAAAGCTATGGACACATTATTAATTGAAGAAATTCAAAGTAGGAATTTTAAAAGTCAATAAAGAGTTACTTATCACATTAAAAAATAAAGTTTTGGGTGAAGCATATCCAGTGATAAGGCAATGGTGGCCAAGCGTTCCCATCCAGGAATTTAGGAAAAAATTGTGTTATTGTTGTTATTATCACATTATCACCATTATTATTGTTTTTATGAATTAGTATTTTTATTATTGTTTTTATTGGATATATGTATATCCAATAACAACACCTACCAAGACTTGTACTTTGTATGTAAATAAGTTGCCAGGATGGATTAAAAACTGACCTGCTTAGTTGTAAAATGGCATCGTTAGGTATGCCATTAAGATCGAATTAAAAAAGTAATGGATTAGAATACCAAAAAAGTCATAGGTTAGCACACTATTAAAATGCCATAAAAAGTCATAGTATAATATGACAAATAAAACACCATAAAAATGTCATAGTATTACTTTAATTAGTCATAAAATAGTATAGTATGCCATAACCATATCATAACAAGTCATAGTATACCTTTAAAAATAGTATAGTATAGTATGACATAAAAAAATCATGGTTCAGTATGCCATGAGTAAGTCATAAAAATGCCATGGTATAGTCTACCAGTATGACATCATAAAAAGTCCTTTAAGTAGACGACATAAACATGGCATAAAAAGTAATAGTATAGTTTGCCAAAAAAGTAATAAAACAACTTTTTTTATTATCCATAGCCTGCATCTAACATCTTAAACACAGCTGAACCCTGCAGGGTTGTGTATTTTCATTTACTTTCTATAAATCAACACACCAAATCGAGGTATAACAGATAATCTAATTATTTTTCAGTCGTATAGGAAAGTCGGAAGATAATAAATTGTCTCAATCTGTTGTAAACCTGCTGTGATTTGTCCAGATGTTCCCATTTTCTTATTTTGTTTGTTACAATCCTATTATTTTCTTGAAACTGATTTTCATCTCTCTACAGTATTTACCCTCATTTTGCTGTATAACTGGATTGAAACATCAGACAATATGTTGTTACAGTGACAAATTCTGAAACAACACAATAGATTTCTCCGACACGGCTGTCACACTGACAGTTATCAGATTGAATTCAATGCCAGATTACTTTTGCTTTGGAAAAGCTCCATGAATTTCCCACAGTTGGTAAAACCATTGCAGCATGTTTGTCAAAGGCGCACCTTTGAGAATTGATTTGGCATCAGTTTCCCAGGGCGAACCAACTGGAGGTAATCAGCTCCCCCCACCCCCATCTTCCCCAACCCCAACCCCTACCCCTACCCCCTCCCTGCTTGTTTCCGCACAGCATGTAGTCCACTGATTGCTCCTCTGGATCCACAGCTATTTTTAGTCTGTAGATTCTCTGTGCTGCTGTTGATGGGCCACCTCTGGAGCACATTCATAAAGCCAGTGGGACTGTCTGTAGGGCTTATATTTCAATGAGGGCTATGCTTATACTGAACTTTACACTTATGTTGTTTCTTTCAGTTTGGGTGTGAGTCTGTTTTTTTCCCTGTGAAACACAAAAGCTCAGACGAGAGGTCAAACAGGGGTTATGTCTTTCACTCGGGGCTCACCTTAGGGATTTAGTTCTGCTCTTGTCTTCTCCTGTTTACACCAAGGCCACAGGAGTACATATGAGGGAAGGCCTATTCACTGACAAGTCAACACACATTGAATAGAAGCAGGCTACAAGACCATGGGGGTAAATAAAAAGAGGTGAGGGAGGCATTTCTGACCAAGACAAAAGACAGATTCACTAAATATCTCATTGTCCAACTATTATCAATTTTCTAAATTATCTCTTTGTGTTCAGTTAATATTTATTTTGACAACACACTGCCGAGATCTGCTTACAAGGACACGAAAATTTGACAACATCACACCAATTCTCAAATCCTCCACTGGCTCCCTGTCCCATTCAGGATTAAATACAAGGTTTCCTACTGACCCACTCAGTGCCTCCATGGTAATGCTCCTATTTACCTGAAGGAGCTAATCACCCCTCAGCCCACTTCACGACACCTCCGCTCGGTCAGGCAAACCTCCTGCAGATCCCAAGGACCAAACTCCGAACCATGGGAGACAGCTTTCTGTCACGCCGCTCCCTGTCTTTGGAATGCTCTCCCTGACCACCTGAGAGCACCACTGACCCTGGACACTTTTTAAAAAAGGCCTAAAAACCTACCTTTTAAAAGCCTTCATTAGTTGTTTCGTTTTGGAGAAACGTTCTATCTCTAAATTTTAACTTTTACTTTTCTTTTTTCTTATGTAGCACTTTGAGATTGTTTGCTCAATATAAAGTGCATTACAAATAAAATTCATTATTATT